>NW_027526361.1:194810813-194987373 GCF_048455015.1 Haemaphysalis longicornis
GGGACGCCACGATTGGGTAGCTGAAATTCAGAAAAATCTCACCCCGCAGCTGTTTTTACCGCATAGTCCCCACTCGATTTTCTGGGTTTAACTAGCCGACGCTACACAGGCGAAAAGGCGCGCCGTAATGGAGGGCTTCGCAATAATTTTTATCACGTGGGAATCTTTAACGTGCGCCCAAAAAATCTCGAACACACGGGCGTTTTCGCCTCCACCAGAAAAGCGACCGGCGCGGGCGGGTAACGAACCCGCGTAATTGGGCTCAGCAGCACAACACCTTAGCCACTGAACCACCACGGCGGGTACTGCATGGTTTCCGTGAAACTGGGGCCACACAACCCAGTGTTCTTGAGGTGCTCCTTGGTCATCCAAAGCTGAAGGTATGATTTTACATACAATGAGGGCAACCGAGAATTCGCTAACCTTGTCTGGATCGCCCATGCTGCGAAAAAAGTTTGGCCGACAACGCACTTTGATGCGGCGTTTAGCGGGAGCTTTTATGCTCCAGCAAATGGCAACATTTCAAACCTTCTTGCACTTGCAAAGCCATTTATTCGAACATGTGGTTAACATAACTTCCGCTCAGGGAATATATAGGAAACCGTCTGGTATGCCTCGGTGTGCTGGTTTTCTTCGATCTGGCTCGAACACCTTCGACCCAAACGTGATGGAAGGATCCGCAAGGGCGCTTCATATATAAGCGTCACTACATTTCCTGAATGGTCCTTGTGGGACCGAGAGTTGCGCCTTTGATTTACAAGAGCGGCCGCACTTCCGGTCCCACCATTGCAGGAAAGCTCGTTTTCAGTGCTGCGCTCAAAACCTTTTTCTAGTTCTGCATCCATGAGCGGCTGCAGCTTCTCACCCCCACGGCCGGTGCCGCCGGCAAACGCACTCGTCCACTCCGCGCCATTCGCGTGTACGGCTCCTGAGTGAGTGGCGGGTGGCTTTTCCACACGCATTAGGAACTCAAAATGGCGGAAGGACGCGCAACTGTTATGGGAGTTAGAGAAAATATACGCGTCCCTGCATTGACACGCCTGCTCTTAAGTACTAGAGGAAGTGATGGAAAAGCAATTCAGTGTCGTTCGACTCAGTGAACAAGGATGACCAGCAAAGCTATGGTGTGGAGTGTTTGAGTCGTGTTAGCAGCTAATTGTCATATAACGTATTTCCGGATGGTTCCGTTTAAACCAAGGTGACATCCATTTTCCGTAACAATACTACCTTCATAGAAACCCGAACTAATCGCGAAAAGTGAACTAAACTCGGCATAAAGGTAGCGTTCTCCTAGAGAGTAATTGCCATATAATTTGTTTCGGGAGCCGTTTTCTGAAATCATCATTTCACCGTGCGCGGCCATGCTTCACAGTAAAACACACGATGTAAAAAATCCAGCGTACAAACACCTAGCTCACCCAAAAACCTACAGTTGGTTTGCTTCTCATCACAATGGCAGTGCTGCCAAGACTTTTAAGAGCAATAAGAGCCGTCAAGGCCTGGAACTTTTTTTTGTATTTTTATACAGGCAACCAGTCTTCGCTCGGCGAAGAAACCTGCTCCACAGAGAGCGTGCCACGATACCAGCAAAGACTATCGTCAGGGCGTGCCTTAGAACACCTCTGCTATCACAAAAGTGGCCCTACGTCCTTATTTTCGCTTCCTGACACCGCCGCACTATGCCCATAATCCTGCATTTGCTTTTCGATTTTGTACTTCGCTTGATGCATACAAATTAATTTATACCAATCTAGTACGCATTGAACGACAGCACTGACACCCGAGTGGGGCTTTTTCGCGCGGATACCATGCCCTTTGAAGTAGAGAAATGTTTTTATTGCGGGGCCTCAGCTCTATATTTCCGGTCCTCGTTCCGACACATTTTTTCTCCTCTCTTCCCCTCTCTTTAAATAACATTTGGGGAACAAATTTGCAATTTCACTGATTAAACCCGAAAGCAAGGTAATCTCGAAACACCAAACTACTTCGTTTGAAAAAAGTTGTCTCCAGTCTACGCTGTGAAGGTGGTTGGAAAGCAAATATGGGAACGACCCCTAAAACAATTCCACATGCCACGTCACTTGAATTCACACACGTGGCTCTAGAAAGAGTGAAGCCAGATACCCTACCAGCCGTTGCCTGGGATTCGCCGAGGCGCCGTCCCGAACGCAGCAGCGTCGGCCACGGCCGGGGTCGAGCGGCGGACGCTGCCTCTGAAGCCCGGCCGTGCGTCGGCAGCACGAACACGGAGAGGAGCGTCTTTCGAAGGGTGAGACAGCGGAAACTAGCAATCCTGATGTGCTAGCTCGAGGCTACACCACAGAGCGACACAAGTGCAGACACCAAAATAATTCGGCATGTGGGCTTAGTGACCCTATATAAACAGATTTAAACTAAATAGTTTCGTAAGTGTGAGAATTGCGAGAAAGTTGACGGAAATTTTAGAATAACTATTTATCAGCTACAGTTTCTCCATTCTTCTTCTCTAATGCCTGTTAAAACACAACCGAATTAAGCATTTTAGAAATTCAGCAATTTATAACGCAGTCCCATTCGTGACAAGCAGTGCATTTCTCTAGCGGCCAGATGTATGTAAGGGGTCGCTACATTTTGTTTTCCCGCCTTGCAAACCAATCCTTACGTATGTTTGCCGTAGGACCATATAATTTTGCCGGGTCCGGGTTGCCCAAGAGGGGCTGTCGAACAAGTTATTCAACCCGTGCGAAGTAAGCTCGCAATGGACGTGAAGCTGCGCCAAAAGAGGCCCAACACCGTCGCTAAAGCAGGCAACAAAGCCGACGAAGGGGTCCAGCGGACGCGCCCCCCGGGGTGAGCACGGGGAACGCATGGTAATAGAGCCCTATCGGCGCACCATCTATACTGTGCTCCGTGATTGAAAAGCGCCCTCCGCCTCCTCATCCGCGTTGGCCGTTTTTTGGCTGGTAGGGGTAGAAAGCTTTGATTTAAAAACTCCAATGTGTGAGGTATGCTGACATCAATCGAATAAAATTACCCCTGATAAACATCGTAGCCTTTATTACAAGAAACAATTTGAGCGTTGTGGGTTTTATGATGCGGAGGACCGGGAACAGGCAGTTCCAATAATAACTGGAACGAGGATTTGTCGCAATTTTGGGGAAAGAGAAAACTCTTCACACGGATCATATGAGAACAAATGATTATGGGAAGATAGTCACTGCACACCTGATGTGCTGGAATATATAACACACCAGATCTGTAGTCTTAGCATACTGCATTAGTTATATTTCTCGTTCGCATAAATCAACTTAATGCCTGCCCAAGTGGCAAGATGACCCAGAAAATACCAGCAAGATGGCGCAGCCAAGGCCTCGCCAAGGAACAGTCTGAGGGCATTGTTACCTCAGTGTTCAATACAACGAGCAAAACATCGGGAGAGTGAGAGCGGTAGTTGCGTTGGCAGAGTACTCCATCACGCACGAGTGATTAGAGTAGCAAGTGGTCATTTGGGTGACTTTCGAGGTTGCCGATAATTGTGCGGCTGAACGTCACGGCGTTGCATGTCGCCTATCCGCACGAAATCAGAAATTGCCAAAAGGTAGGCATTTACCACGGCATCAGAATTGTCTGGGGTAAACCGATGGGGTAGTGAGACCGACACTCAATGTTTTAGATGCGAAGCCTCTCTTGCTCGGGGCTATGTCCGGCGTCCGTCCGTCGTCCGCACCTCTTCCCCTACACTATAAAAAAAGAAATAGTTAGCGGCGCCTGGTTTCGATCCCACGACTGTCGGGCCGCAAAGGGAGGTACGCGGCGCTCTTCCCACTGCGCTACGAAATCGAAACAGGAGCAAGTGCTACGAACGGGCCTTATGTCCTTGACTCATTCAAACTACGTCACGAAGCTACTGATACAACGAAGGCACATGAAGCTTAACGTCAATAGAAACGACGAACTGAAAACTTTAGAGGAGGCCGTTAGCGTCTCTTGCTTGGGGGAATGTCACGCATCCGAGCTCCATCCGCAGCGCCTCTGATGATGACTGTGGCAGGATGCCCCTAGGGACTGGCCAACCAAAGAATCCATCACGAGATAGCTTCGCATTCAACCACCGTCGCCATCTTCCCGTAGGGGAACCGCTGAAGAAGAAGTAGAAGAAGACAAAGCTGCGAAGGCGAGGGCGTGCACATTGCTCTCAGCCGGCGCACCAACGTCAACAATCTTTACCTCACCAACGCTGACGGAGACTACCGATTCTACTACAGAGACGAGAACGTCGACAAGAACATGATGGACGAGTTTCGGCGCCTCGAGCACCACCGCCTACTCACCGTAACACAACAGTACTTGCGTACCTTTGCCACCGGTGTGGACGCGGACGCGGAATCTCCTCTGGCGCTACTAAACACCAGATCACTCAACATAACGGCAACACGCAAGCTGCGTGATAAGAGCGCATTAGCATCTCCTCTCTCATCTCCTCCTTTCCAATCCATCTGCTCTATATAATAAACCCCGTCCACGCGCCGCTTCCTCAGTTGCTGCTCCGGTTGAGATACGCTGCACCGTCCGATGAGCTGAATGGACGCCAACAATTCTGCTTTGCATCACCACTTAGTTCCCTTCGGGGAGGTGGTGTAATTTTCTGCAAACTGCCCAATGTAATAACGTAGGTGAACGTGTATTCTTGAAGCCGTAGCGCCCAGCGACCTGTGCATGTTGTGGAGCGTTCGAGGGACCACAGCCGGCTCGTCGCATGGTGATCGGTCCGTACGGGGAACTCCGGCCAGAAAGTATCGTGAAAAGGTGCCTACAGACCACTATTGCGCAACGCCCGTCCGTTCCGTGATGGAATAGTTGCGCACTGCTGCAGACAAAAGATGACGGCCGCTCTTCACTAGGCGAGAACAGTGCACATTCCGTTGCCACTATAGCGTCGGTGCGGACGTCCACCAGGGCAGAAGGCTCGATATGACCTAAGGCTAGACAGCTGGCCATAATGAAGCCAGTCGGGAAAGAGCGTCTTAATCAGAGCCCTAGGAATACACGGCGTGGTTCTGAAAGAAAGTAATGTTGGGGAGACAGCGTTTCCGGGGTAATAGTCGAGCGTCTGTTTCGATGCCGGTTGGCGTTGCATCGAAGGCTGGTGTGAAAACATCACGGTCAAACACAGTCAACGCAGCAGCGGTTGCGGCGATGGACTGCGCAACTAATCTCCTTCAGCCTTGCGTGCAGGACCAGCCCATACCCGGACGTCAACGTCTCAACAGCTTGGGACATGAAAGTTACCAGGCCGACCTATCATCAGCACGTCATCAATCGTCACCGAAACCCTCGCCACCATCCCCGCTTCAAAGGAATATATAAGGACCAATCCCACCTCAACCCCTTCACAGTCGAGGCAGCAGCGGTTGCGGCGAAGAACTGCGCAACTAATATGCGTCTGCCTTGCGTGCAGGTTAGTCACACGTTATAGGTACTGCTTAGCACATTTTGTATAAGTTTTGCCGCTCCAACTGCTTCCAGACTGCTACTGTCAAATTTTTTTTGTGTGTGTGTCTCCGCATTTTTGTGTTTGGGCCTTCCGTTCTTTAGCTCTTTCTTCCAAGTGACCATGCCAACTAACACGGAACGTACCAAAGAAATAGAAACACTACGTGCGGAAATAGGGGAACTTAAGTCGAGTCTCACCCTGTTCATTGAGCTATATGAGTCAGTCAAAGAAAACCAAGAAGCACTTGTAAAAGAAAATAAGGATTTCGGCAAAAGAACCAACAGCTAACGGAAACAGTTGCAGCCTTAGAGCAGTACTCAAGGCTAAACAACGTTGAAATTAAACGTGTACCAGTCACAAAGGGTGAAGATTGCTCCGAAATTCTGAAGAGAATTGGCGTGAAAGTGAACTTCCCCATCACAAGCATTGACTTGGACGTTGTTCATCGGGTTCCTGCAAAAAAAGAATCTAACATCATTGTTAGGTTCTGCTCGCGTGAAAAAAGGCGGAATTCGCTACGAAGGCAAGGAAAGCTAGCTTAACAACAGAGTCGATCGGCATGCAACTTGCGCAACACAAACCCGTGTACATAAACGATCACTTGACACCTGAAAACAACCCCCTATTTGCTCAAGTCCTGGAATTGAAAAAAGAAAAAGGATGGCATTTTCTTTGGGTGCAAAACTGCAGGATGCTGGTGCGGAAAGCGGAGGAGAGTCGGGTCTTTCGCCTTTCTGGCGTCCAGGACCTGCATGTCATTGCTTAGGTCATGTAACATATACCACAGTCTGAGTTATGGCCTATCATTCCATCCATAAGTTTTCAAATCTTCTTCAGAATAATGCTATAAATCGTAAATTCCTTGTTCATCTAAACATTCGTAGCTTACCCAAACATTACCATGACTTGGTAAACTTTTTAACCTTAATTGATCACAATTTTTTTTTATGGGTACTGCAATCCCCAGGAGGGATTTTCGCAGGTGGGTACAACAGACGGAAATTTTAGCATATAACACCAGGCAAACAAATGGAACAGTCACTCACATTTCACATAGTAGGCAGCCATATAACACAAGTCAAAAAAGAAACGTCACTTGCGTTTGACAAACGTAATCAAACGTAACAAAAATAGTACAGATGAAACATCAGTCTCATTTTATGAAAAAAAAACCAAGCTAGCACAGAAGTAAAATTATTTTCTCTGCTTTTCTACACCAGCAGCAAAGGATGCTAAAGATTGTTTTGTAACTTGATGGTTATTTAAACAATTCCAATCCTGCACAGTTGTAGGGAAAAAAGAATATTTGAAGCAATTATTGCGGGTACGGAACGGAGTTATTGTACGAACATGGCGTTGTCTGGTGGCGTAACCTGAAGAAAATGTAATAATTTTTCCAATGTCTATCTTGTAATGTCCATTAACTAATTGGTATAAATATTTTAATCGGGATATGCGGCTTCTTTCTGAAATTGTGGGTAGGTTAGCTCTGACTAACAGTTCAGTTACCGAGGTGCGTCCATAACTGTTATATATGAAGCGAACTGCTCTTCTTTGTATTTTTTCTACTTTATGAATGTTAATTTTAGTAAATGGATCCCAGATCACCGCTGCATAATCAAGTATGGGTAGGACTATTGATATGTAAGCAAGAATACGGACGGATGGAGGTGAAAGTTTCAAACTCCTTCGTAAAAAGAAGAGTTTCTGATTAGCCTTGGAAGTTACTATGTCAATGTGTTTTGTCCAATTAAGATCATTTGTTATCCATAACCCAAGATATTTGTAGTATTCAACCTTAGAAAGAATGGTATTGTTTGCAAAGTATTGAAAATTAAATTGGTTTTTCTTATGAGAAATGGACATGTACACTGTTTTTTCAAAACTGATTGACATTTGCCAAGCCTCGCACCAGGAAACAACCTTGTTTAGCGACTCGTGTAACAAAACTTGGTCGTTTAAAGATTCTATTTCCGAGTAAATAATGCAATCGTCCGCATAGAGCCTAATATTTACAGGGCCTAATATATACAATTTTTCGCTAGTGTGCCTTTCTGAGACTTGGCTAACACCAACCGATGCCCGTTTGTTTTCTTTGCCTAACTATCGAGCAGTGTTTGCTAACCGTGTGGACAGTCGTTGTGGTGGGTCTGCTATTTTCGTTTCCAACACGTTATCATACACTCACCGATATGATATCTCAATCACAACGAGCAAATGTGAATCGGTCTGGATTGAACTAGATAAGTCTTTTCTTTTCAAAACAAACACTACAATCGGATCCATCTATCGGTCTCCGTCATCCTCTTATCCAGAGTTCTGCCATGAATTAGATGAAGTGATGACTTCACTTAACAAAGAAAATAAAAACATCGTTATTGTGGAAGATATAATATAAACATATTAGAAACTTCTGATAGTACGTGGCTAGATTACGCTACTAATGTGCTAGGTCATGGCCTTGAATCTTCGTCAACATTTCTCACATGTTGTATTCCTCAGGGACCGAGCACACTGATCACATTTTATCCAACGTCACTACATCACAAACCGCTGGAATTATACAATTTAGTATCACGGATCATTACCCTATTTTTCTGCTGCTCGAATGCAAACACAAATGGGCCGAAACTAATCCAAAAAAACTCATTCGATTACCGTCAATTCAGTCAGAACATTAAAGAAACAGACTGGGTTAACATTTTGTCGGACGACTCCGCTAACAGTACCTTCAAAACTTCTGTTCCGATATATCTCAAAACCTTAAAATTTGCACAACGTCAACTGAAACAAAGTGGTTTACTGCCCCAAGAAATCCTTGGATATCAAATGGTCTTTTACGCTCCATCCGTATAAAAATAGCTTGCATGATAAATTAAGGGCCAAATTATTTAGCTCTACTCTGCTAAAACTCTACAAGACGCATTCCCAACGATTGTCTGTACTTCATGTAGCTAAAAGAAATTATTCCCAACCTCAAATTGTCAAAAATGGGAATAACACCCACAAGAACTGGCAAATTATCAAAGAATTTCTTAACCAGGATTTCCCGGAACCAAATCCCAATTTTATCACTGATGGAACCGCAGTCTATTCTAACGACAGCGACGTCGCAAATGCCTTCAACTCATATTTTTCCCACAATTCTTCCGCTGCCAATCAACTACAACAAAGCTTCACTCGCTGTTCCCATTCTTTCTACTTACGGCCTTGTCATACGAAGAAGTATTTCAAACTCTTATCATTATAAAAAGCAGCGCTGCCAGGCTTGACAACATCTGCCCTGCTAAAGCAAAGGCAGTAGCTGGTGATATTACGACCGTTCTTGTACATTTTTTCAACACACTATTCAAAAGCGGTGTCTTTCCCGAAGAACTAAAGAACGGTAACATAGTACCAGTGTTCAAAAACGGTGACCGAAATATCTTATCCAACTACCGCCCATTAACAATACTGCCCTTTTTTAGTAAGCTGATTGAAAAGCTGATTGTATCGAGAATAATGAACTACCTCACAAAATTCAGTCTTTTAACTCCAAAACAGTTTGGCTTCAGGCCTAATTATTCAACGGAACTTGCACTTATTCAGCTTACTGACTATATCAAACAGTTTAGGTAATCGCCTTTTCGCGGGAGCCGTAATTATTGATCTCACAAAAGCATTCCACACTATCAATCATAATATCTTGTTGCAAAAACTAGAATCGGTTGGCGTGTGTGGCCCGGCCCATTTACTCATAAACAATTACCTAAGCAAACGAAGCCAGTCTGTGAAATTCGGCAGCGCCCTGTCTGACCCAAGAATCGTGAACCAGGGTGTTCCTTAGGGTTCTATTTTAGGTCCCCTACTATTCCTTATATATATCAATGACCTGCCTACCTGCCTCAACAACAGTAACTGTATCCTTTATGCTGATGATACGACAATATTTTCTTCCAACAACAGTATCTCTAATCTAACGGCAAAGTTAACGACCGATCTTGAAAAGGTTAACTGCTGGTCCCAAAATAACCTGTTGCAAATTAACAGGCTAAAAACCAATTTCGTGATCTTTCATTCCGCTCACAAAGAACTTACAAACACACCATATATCATTTTTGCAATCACGTCATCTATTCATCAGATTCTACTACGTTTCTTGGAGTTATCCTAGACAAAAATATGAAATTTGGCAAACACGTCAGATCAGTTACATCTAAAATTGCATTCGGCATTCGTGTCCTCATAAAACCCGTTATTTTTTTCCAATTGTCCCTTCTACGATCATTATATTTCTCGTTCATTCACAGCCACCTTACGTATTGTTTGTCTTCTTGGGGCAACACGTATAATAGCCATCTTGCACCACTGTGTCGTCTTCAAAATCAAGCCGTTCGTCTGCTTACATTCAGTAATTGCCGATCTAATGTAAAACCAATCTTCCACCACCTTGGCATCCTAACCTCTCTCTCGAACTTGATCTTAAGCTTTGTGTACTGTTTTTCTGTTTACGAGATAATCCTGAATTTCTCCCGTCCTTTGACAGAACATGTTTGCTTAACCCAAACAACACCAGGTTTTCAGTGCAACATAATATATTACTTCCAACTATCCGTTCCAACTACGGAAAACAAACACTTATTTTCTGCTGCCACCATCTGGAATGCCTTACCCCCTTCCCTTAAATCGTACCCCTCCCAGTGCTCTTTTTATAGATCTGTAAGAAAATACTTACTTGGTACACTCTCATAATCAAACTCTGATTGCCTGCTTCTTTCCCCGCTCAACCTCGGATATAGATGGTGGCTCGTGCTTACGGCACAAGAAAAAATATACATGATAAATTCTTGAACTGCCTTCTGCGCAAATCTGCAGTACTCGAATTTACTACCAATGAATAACTATTTGTATGAATTTGTTTCTGTGTGTTCTATTTTTATAGCTCCCCAGTGATATTTTTGTTTGCATTATGAAACGGGAGGTACCCCTGTCGGATTTTTTTCATGGGACCTCCTTCTGTAAAACCCCGTCTTTGTAAAAACTGTACCGTACTAATTATTAAAACAATGTAAATGTCAATGTCAATGTCAATCTGCCGGTGCAGTCGTGGATATAGACATGCCCCGCATGAGAACTTGCGAAGAGATCACGAAATTGAGGAATGGAATTTTGGAAGACCGTTCATTTTTTCTAAGAGCCAAGATGATACGAGGCAAGTTTAAACTGTGCGCAAGCAACCAAGTCAAGCACCGACGTAATCCCTATCGATAATTTGCGATTTGCACAACATTAAGACACAGGTGATTGCTCGTGGCGCCAAGGGTCATATAACAATATTTCGTCTTCCTATGCTGAGATTTCAAGCAGCCGCATTAGATTCCGTTTAAAGAGCATATAAATTGCGAAGTGGAATGATACAGGCCGCGAACAGCCTAATAATTATATGAAATATTTCATTGCAGTCAATCAACTCTAGACAAGCGTAATCATTCAGTCAATTAAAAATTATCTAGAAGCTAGTATTTTATTCACATTAAAGTTGAACTTATCATCTCAGGCAGACTGTTTGTGAAGTTGCCGACTAATAAATATTTTACCTTATAACGAATTGTAGTAACAACCCTTTTTTACGGTATTGATGAAAACAATCGTGCAACAACATATATGAAAACGGGAAACAGGGGCAAGCTTTCAGGTGATAACGTAACCGGGTAAACCTGGAAATTACGCCAACGTGCGCGGGCCGGTTTCATTTTTGTTCTGTCGAAACTTCCCAGACAAAGCGTTCACCGACAAGGTGACCAGCAAAAAATGACCATTTTTTTATTCTCTGCCCAAAAACAAAATAAACAACGTGAAGTAGTTTTCGCTTCAAACTTATTCTTCAGTTTCTGGGGCTGAACTCTTTTTTTCAACCGTGTCATCAGTCACGGTGTGGCATAAGTTTAACATCATTGAACGCGAAAACCAGCCATAGGGAATGCGTTCAAGATGCAGTTTTTCTAGTTTTCCAGAATTTGGTCAGGAAAGGAACCACCTAGGGACTAAGGTTGAAGTGTTTCTCACGTGCATTGGCGGCGTGCTTCCCATTTTTTCTTCAGAAAAACAAACGACAAGCTTTGTGTTCCGCGTTTACATTCCAGCTCGCTCCGTTGCCTCTGAGAAAGCTTTCTATGCACGACCGCACACTGAAGGAACGAGAAACGTGGCTTTTGTGGAATGCCAGTCTTGAAGCTGAAGGCGTCCTAAGGCTTTGAAGCGAATTAAGGACAAAAGGTGAGGAGGCTTGCCAAGGCAATGAAGATAACAACGTCACGCACAATGCCCACAAGAGCCCCAGATGGGCCACCTCCACTACAACAGCACGCAAACGGGATAGCAAGAGACGTCAAATGTCGGGCTTTGGTATCATAGCGGATGGTAAACTTCGTACTTTTTTGGCGGAGCTTCTGCCGCTTTAGAGAACGTCCCGCTATTTGCATGCACACATGAACGACCCTATGTAAATACCAGGTTCTTCGTTGCTAGGTTTTACTTGTTCGCATATCTAGAAGTCACAGTCCTGTTCTAAGATTTCTCTACGCTTCCGATTTTTATGCTTACAATAATTTATTTACCCATTCCGGCAAAGCACGTTGATATTTCGCAGCTTCGGAGCAGGTTATCTGCTGCTTTTTTTATGTTTTACCGTCGTTTTGGATACAAATGATACTCTATATTGCCTGCACTAGGTTTCAGCTTTCTCTCTTGCTTCGTTAACACAAAACTCTACATGGCATAAGTGATTCCATGGAAAAGCATTGTTGGGCTACCCGATCTTGCGTGAACTGGCTCACTGGGTGAAGCATAGTTTGTGAGGCCTCCCGAATTTTCCAGTTTAAAACTCGCTCGAGCAAAAATTGATGTGCACTAGACGTTGGAGGCAACGCGGAATGCAACAACCGGCGTTAGACGTTACGTGAAGGTTTGCGATAAAGGTTGTCAACTGGTACTCGCAGCGCGCAGTACAATGAGTATAGCGTTGCTTGGCACGCAGGAAGCCTCAACCTAATCAATAAACACCCTTATTCGCGAACGTAGAGGTTAGGCTTCCTTTCAAGCTTTGTGTTTCAACGTTGTAAAGTGGAACCACCGAAAAAGTACCTATTGTATTCACTGCACGTCAAGCAGCGGGAAGGCTTTCCATCGTAAGAGGTGAAACTGCATACTCGAAAACTTGGTGGTGCGGAATGGTGCTTACTTCCCGTCTCTGCTGTTATTCTACAAAATAACAATACGTACCCACAGCGTAGCTTATGCCTGCAGTGGTGAATTGAAAAGCATGCTAAAAACAGGGATGCATGCTGCTAAGTTCGTTTTGCCATGTCCACTGCCACATCGGTTCTACCTGCATCACTCACAAAGGTGTCGATCAATCACCTACTCACCACGCCAGAACTCGCAGCCTGAACACAAAGAAATAGACTCTACGCTGAATCCTCTGTGCCTATTCTGTCCATTAAATGGGTAAGTACGCACAGTGTAACACATGCCCGTAGTGTGGCACTGAACATAATCTTTTAGGTAGGAATTATTACTTCGACACAGTAGTCTGGGGTTGTAGCAGTCGAATCGCCTGCCGATTTTCCAGCATCGCAAATGTTCGGAGTGTTCCGCGCTGAAAACACTTCAAACGAGCTAGCATGACTACATTTCAAGAACACTTTTACCAGTACATGCCCAACGTCTCACATACCTAGGAATAACCCGAAACTAACAGTGAAAAGTGTAAGAACCCATGAGCTTAGAACTCCCGTTGGACGTTGATTCACAAGCATTAAAAAACATTCCCAGGATGTAGCACGCGGAAGCTTTGCGAATGATGATAACCAACGTTTTATTTCCCTGATGCGCACACATCCAACTTCAACTTCAAACCAGTAACAAAATGGCGACTACTCCCGCATGTACCGTCAGACAACAGCTGTGGGCATGACTGCACAGCGCCGCCTACAACACTACCCGTTTACGCACAGTTCTCAACACTGCTTTGTCAAACCACCGTGCAGTCATCGTTGTCTATGCTGCTCCTAAACAGAACCGTTTCTTGCTGGATGGATGAGGGGGTTACCGTGGAACGTGTCAACGGCTGTGCGAGTTGTTCTGTCTTAGGCACCGTAATAACCACGTCAGATGCATGAGCGTGTTTCGCTTCAGAGTGGGCGTCGGGCTGATTTGTCAGCTGTACGTAGTATGACGGTAACCCGGTGGAGAGCGCGTACTAACCTCAATTTGGTTCCCGCGAACAGAAATATGCCGACGGTGGCTTGAACGCGTAACTAAGCCAAGCCACCATTCCATGCTCGTAGACACACCCCTTGAGTTATCGCCCTTACAAAAATGAATGTTGCGATCCTATTAAACTTTTATAGAGTTCTTATAGAGTCTAAAGGAACGCATTAGAAACTCATGCCAGACTCATGACCTAACGAGTCATCTCTGTAACATCTCTAAAGAATTTCAATAAAGACCTCCCTATAAAAACTCACTCTCCCCATCTCTATAAGATCTCTATAGAATTTCAGAAGAGACCTCCCCATAAAAACTCACTCTCCTCATCTCTATTTGATCTCTATTGAATTTCAAAAAAGACCTCCCTATAAAAACTCGCTCTCCTTATCTCTATAAGATCTCTACAAAATTTCAAAAGAGACCTCCCCATAAAAACTCACTCTCCTCATCTCTATAAGATCTCTATAGAATTTCTAAAGAGACCTTGCATTAAAAACTCACTCTACTCATATCTACAAAATCTCTATGGAATTTCAAAAGAGACCTCCCTATAAAAACTCAATCTACTCAGGCTCGATAAAGATTCTATACACATTTTACTGAACTCGTTCAATAGCAGATCTATGGACTCTATGAAAGCTGTTTTGAATTTTTGTAGGGTCTTCACTATAGCAACTAACTCAATATAAGCTCACTAGAAATTCTATTGAAGTTTTAACGTGATAACTTAAGAAAGTTTCTGTTGGCTCACTTTGAAGTTTTTCATCCAAGTTTTTTCGATGGAGGCGGTGCACGGAGAATGAAAATGTCCGTTACATATGCAGGTTAAAGGATGCATATACCGCAATCACCAAATTTGGAATCTTAAAAAAATGATATAATTGGCTTCAATAGTTTGTGGAGGTCACTCCCAGCAATTTTGGCAGCTATATAGAGCGGGGCCGGAGATGCATGTCAAAAATCAATTTTAATTGCCCCGCCGCGAGAGCCTGCGGATTGCCACGGCACTAGCAAAAAAGGCGAAAGATATTAATTCCCTGCTGGTTTTGCACGTACGTACGGGTGATGTCAGATCTGAAATGCACTATAAAGTGACTATGCTTGTTGGTTTAACATGATAGGGAAGTGCGCAGTAGTCCCCCATCACATCAGATTTAGCTATCCCGTTCAGGAATGGGAAGCACTCTCCAGCGCTGTTGTTCTCAGTGGTCTCGTTTCGCCAGGCAGTTTTTGTCACATATATGGCATCGTCAATTCTTGCAAAGTGAGAAAAAATGAACGCTGTATATACAGGCTTTCAAAACCAATTGAAGACAGACATCATGAACAAAAAGTGAACTCTAATGTGTTCCAATTAAAACTTAAATCCGGTAAATAACACCTAATTACACGAATTTACATGCAGACCACGTGCCATCAAAGCGGACAATGCGAAAAACGCGTGATTTTTTGTAACGTAATACATTTCGGCGTAACTCAGAACGTCCATCTGCGCTGCTGGCGACCAAAACTGGTTGAAATCACTGCATTGTATTTATTTCTATGCATGCTGCTGGCCGCTTTTCATAATTATAGCGGCCGAAGAGGTATTTTTTACAGCACGAAAACCAAAAAGCAAAAATTTAGTGTGAGTACTTTTAAGAGCCTGCATCTTGTCTAAATTAATCTTGCCCTATATATACACTGCACGCAGCACGACGCTTCATGACCAAGGAGTAATTGGCACGTACATAAAACTCAAATTGTTGGTATTCCACACGATATTTGGCAAGGGACGGTAGACTATGTGATGTGAAACGCCATTGCAATGCGTGTATCGAGGGTGAACTCGATCTGTAGGGGCATGTACCTTGATCCAAAACCAAAACCAAATGAGATTTTCATAAAGTGGGCTCGCTTCACTTGTCAGAAGGATCTAATTTGCTAACATAAGCGTGTGCCCTAAAACAGAATGCAAAGAGTTTGTTAATTAGTAAATGAAACAATTATTTACAAAAATAAAAAAAATCACTTGACATTCCTGCGGCACGGGCATGTATGAAACACGTGAACTTTTTTCAAATTTTTGATACGTGTACTAACAAGGAGTAAAAATCTAGTGATGACTGTTTCGTTCCACGTTTTAAGTATTGATTATAACCTATTTTAAACGATACTAGATTCACCTCGTAACAAAAAACAACCAAGACAACCTAGAGTGCCAGGCAGTGGAGGGCCCATAAGGATGATGCGGGCTGGGGTTGGGTTTAGGAAGTCAGAAACAGGAAGAAAGGTGCAAACAAAACTGTCAATGAAAGTTGAAGTGTGTGTATTGCACATACCGTTTTGTGGCTTTGATGGTCCCACTTCTTTTTTTTCTGAATAGTCTAAGTCTTGTTAAAAAAACCTCAACACAATGCAGTTTGTAACATAAAAGCCTTGTTCCAATGCTGAGTTCCAATATATACCTCCAACTGATGGGAGTTATTTTGAACTTAGGCAGGCAAGATGTCTTTGAAATGGTGTCAGAAAACCGTGCTTGAGATAAGTTGGCTGAAATACATAGAAAATGGTCGCCTACACTTTTGCATTGGCTTAGTTTTAGTTATTCAGGTTCGGCTGTAATGTGCTGCAGTGTGTGCAAGTGCACGTGTGCATGTATTTGAAAGGGCCCTGAAGATAAAATGCAAGTTTGGTTCATTCAAAAGGCTTGTGTCCCAATAACAATGATAACAATTTTAACGCAAATATCAAACAATCTATAGATATTAAGCAAAACAGGGGAAGCAACAGCGACTCAACAGCCCCTCTAACGTTGATTCCTTACGACATAACCAGGATGTGTTAGTATGATTGGTGGTGGCCGACCGAAGCCACAGCCAAGAGACATTACTGTGCAACTGCAGTGCACGTGCGCCTAGTTCTGTCTGATTGCATTACTTGATTGCTAACATGGAGTTAACACACTGATAACTCTGTTTTTAGATATAATTTCCCTATTACGTCATTGCTGATGTCGTGTATGACAAAATTTTAGGTTTTTTCGATATTTCGTATTTTTTGTGGTTAAAAAGTCTTCTTCACAGTGACAGGAAGTTGAGTGAGCTTCAAAAACTTCATTCTTTCAAATTAAGCAAGGTTGTACTCCTCTTCATGGCTCCATTAATAACAGGGAAGATGCACTTCCTGAAACTTATTTCTACAAAAAGAATATAAAAAATGTAATGCACAGATGGAGAATGGACAAAAAAAGACTTTCTTTATTTTAGACTACCACAACACTAAAGGGAAGGCTACAGGCATCAGCAAAACAAAGCACAAAGAATGTTTGCTTTACCAGAAAAACAAGAAGAGAAACTGATCAATGAACATTTCTTATAGACCCTAAAAACAAAAATGCCCGTGTTTCGAGATTTTCGTACTTGTTAAAGGGGTCGTGAAGAGATTTTCAAAAATATTGTGTTGTGTGTGCGCTTATAACCGTGGAACCTTGACAAACAAATAATGCATACCCGTTTCGTTGCCCGATATCGGCAAATAGGAAAACAAATGCAGTTTCGGTTTCACAGAGGCTTTCCTCCTCAACTCATGAAGTGACGTTTCAGTAAGTGAGTAAGCAGCCAATCATAGTTCTCCCTTGTCTGCACAATATGTCGGCATGGAGCGGGCTCGCAAAGAGTCAGATAAAGCTGCAACACCGGCGCCATGATGAAACTCGCCCTGCAACTGAACGGGGAGATGTCTGAGCTCTGATACGATTGATCAACATGGTCGACTTTCAGTCAACAACGCGGGCGAGTGGCGCAGGCAGAAGTAACCACGTTTAACCTAAACTCCATTCGTAAACTGTTTACGCTGTTTCGCACGAGTCTAAACTGTCGTTTTGCTAGCCGATATTCTTGCACAAGTCGGCCAACATCTGTGTCACGTAGCCCATATACGTGAGTTTCGCGAACGTGAAACGTCTGACCTG
Organism: Haemaphysalis longicornis; assembly: GCF_048455015.1. NCBI lineage: Eukaryota > Metazoa > Arthropoda > Arachnida > Ixodida > Ixodidae > Haemaphysalis > Haemaphysalis longicornis. The sequence goes on from NW_027526361.1 coordinate 194,828,489, forward strand.
ATGAGATAAATGACCGAACGCTTAAAGTGAGAATTTATTACATAAACACGTTCATCGAAGGAACTTCGAGTAGTCGGAACTTAAAACCCATCCATCATTTACTCGAGCGCAACAATAACTAGCGAGAAGCAGTGATGCAGCGCCGAGTCCAGCTATTACGCAGTTCGACGATTGCTTTCCTGTTTCTTGCAATAAACAATGCTGCTAACGCTGTTTAGTTCATTGCATACGCTCCCTTTTGGCTTACTGCAGAAGCGTTTAACAGTAAGTTGGCGGTTAAAGCTCGGGGTTGATTAGAATTTATGAAAACACAACAAACTTCTGGGTTAACAATGCGAAAAGGCTTTTATACAGCAGTTTTTCGCCGAACGCACTTCTCACGTCGGTAGTGTAGTGGACAAAGTATCCGACTAGGCTGTCCGCAATGTTGGGCTGGCCCGACGGCCGCAAGTTCGAATCGCATATGGGGCACTTTTTTTTTTGCCTGAGCGGTTCTGTGCCATTTCAGACAAAGAGGGTAAGATTCCGAAGAGAACTACGCAAAATAACGTGAAATTCAGGGGTACAAACTGTACAAACAGCCAGTATGTCAGAGTTTTGCTGCAATGGTTGCCAGACAACTCAGCAGTCACTACACCGCTCGCATGGATAGAAAACTGTTTTTTGGCAACGAATAAAGAATGCATTATTTTTAAAATATCGGGTTTGCGGCTTTGCAGAACAAAATACACAAAGAATGTTGAACCCGTTGAACTATCTAATGTACTTGACGTGACGTCACTCTAGTTTCGCTGCCGACCGACGATGCGTGCATGGTCGCTTGCGATGTGCTTCAAAACGAGAATTTCAAAGGCGCCTTCTAACTTCCAGAAGCAATGAATTGCGAAAAAATTTGTGATTTATGTTCTTCAAAGGCCGTTAAAGCAGACAAAATTAAGCAAAGACAAATGCATTTTCTTTTCACGACCCCTTTAAAGATCCCCTGATGGTCTTAATTGATGTGGAACCCTTCACTAGGGCATAACTCAAAGGCCAGGTGCTGCTTTGGCACACAAACCACACATCACCACACACTTAGTCACAGATGAGGCTGCCACAGTCACAAGTTGACCTGTTGGTTCAGCCTGCACAAATACAGTGCCACTACTGTTGTATTTGCCTGTTATAACGCTGTGCACTGACCTAAGCACTTCAACATGAAGACTGACATGCGTCCCAAGACAACTGCACCTTCCCCTTGCTTGCCCACAGGTGCAGGTTACCATGATGTCTGAAATGCTTTGGCACACAAAACCCTAAAAAAATTGAAACACCAGATCCGTATTACCAAATGTCACCATCATCAGCTATTTGTGTCCACTGCAGGACAACGGCCACACCTTGTAGCTTGAACAATTACATTTCATGCAATTGAACAATTCCAACTTACAATTAAAATAACAATGAATTACAATGAATTAAAATTGACAATTACAACTGGCTCAACAAAAAACAATTATTTAGCCTCAAGAACAAGTTCATCCCACAGAGTGCACATATAAACAGTACCATTATGATTCATCACCACACACTTAGTCACAGATGAGGCTGCCACAGTCACAAATTGACCTGTTGGTTCAGCCTGCACAAATACAGTCCCACTACTGTTGTATTTGCCTGTTATAACGCTGTGCACTGACCTAAACACTTCAACATGAAGACTGACATGCGTCACAAGACAACTGCACCTTCCCCTTGCTTGCCCACAGGTGCAGGTTACCATGATATCTGAAATGCGTCCAATTATGGATCCTGATTGAATGAAAGAGTTCGACCTTCTAGACTTATCCAATACGGCAGCGCAGTAGCAGAAATTTCCTATGCTCATCTTTTTGTAGTGCAGCAAGCCATTTCTTAGCGTGCCTTTTCCATGCAGCAGCACACTCCCAACACGTACGCAATTCTTTTTTAGGCTATATCCCTTCAGAAGACGCTCGAAGTGTTTGTCGCAATCATATCCATGTAGCTTGAAATGGGATACATGCCTCCATAGCTTTGGAAGAGCATAAAGAATGTTGAACTTGTCAACAATCTGCACTTCTGCATACCGCGTGCCAGACACAAATTTCCCTAATCTGCCATTCATAGATTCAAATGGGTATAAAGAATATCCCCACAAAGGACCCCAGTCACTGACACAGTCAACGAGGTGAATGAGGAGATGCGCATTGTATGACATGCTTTCTTCGCCATACAAGCCTTCGTACTCCTCCAAAAATTTCCTCATGTCAGTTTTCAGCAGTCCAAGAACCTCCACTGATATGGTTGCAGCCAGCATGCAATGCATCATTTCAACGAACTTCATCCAGTTGTTGTAGTTAGGTGCAGGAATGTAACCACGAAGGATCACAGGGGAATAAAACAATAACCAATTCCTCCATTCTGATGACTTCCAGTGAACACGCATCGCAAGTGGGCGACCAAGCCGGGACTGTTCCCAGGTCGGTGTCATTTGTACCAACAATTCATTCACCTCCTCAAGGTTCTCACGAATCCTGAAATCTTTGCACATTTCAGATTCCAGCCAAACCGACATTGTAGACTTGACAAAACCTGAACACGCAGCATGCATGTAGTCTACTACGAATCCACACCTAAAGCTGAAGTAACTAAGCAAGGTCAGGACACTCAGACCTTTGATACCACAGCTGGACTTTTTCTTTTTAGTCGGGGCTTTGTTGGCATTCTTTATGAAAGAGTCATCGGTCCGTCTCTTTTGGACAGGTACTTTGGCACTGTATGCACGACAGTGCCCTCTGCCCTTCGAAACAATCTCACCACGCTGCTCACACCATGCACAGCCATGCTCGCCATTAAACTGTGCCATGACCATTACATCTCGCCTTGCAATAGTGTCGACAGTGCATGGGCCAGGAAAAACCCCAGATGTTCTCCTGCCCCAGACCTGTCTTTCCAGCGGACCCCTTGGGTTGAAAGCAAGTTCATTTCTTGCACAAAAGGGAGGAGAAAGCAGTTCATTATTGGTTTTTTTCGGGCCAAACCAGAGGCCAGCCAGAAGGAGCCTTTGTGTACGTTCTTTGTAGGCCAGCTCATTTACCTGAAGAAGTAAAGGCCATATTCCAAAACCTTAACTTTCGTACAGCGGCACACCATCTGTATTAAATGTGACTGTAAGGTCCCCTGGCTGTAGTGGCAAACTGTGGTAAGCTGCACTCTGTGTGATGTCACCGACATCATATGAAGGAGCAAATTTGTTTGGCACAGTGCCGCGTTCCTCCAGAACAGTACGGACCTGCTCCTCCAGGTCAAGCATATAAAAATACAATGAGTTTTTTTGCAAATATTTCACTTGGAGTAGCTTTTTGCAGCCGGAGCATGTAATCACATCAGTGGCGTCATCAAGTTCACCAATGTATGCCTTACACGGACAATAGAAATGGCGTGTCTTCTTACTGCACGCAAAGAAATTCTTATAAAAAGAATACTTTGTTGAGGGAAAGTCTGTCCCATCAGGAAGGTGAGCCTCCACGAGCTTTAGGACACTCTCCGTTGCCTCCTTAGACATGGAATGCCTAAGGCTGTGTCCCATTGTCAGAAGCCCACTCTCAGCTCTAGTAATCTTTGAGCCTGGAAACAGTGGCTGATCCTGCACAGAGAAACACAAAATGCTTATTAGTGAAGTAACTACAACGGATACTTTGCACTGTTAGCAACACGATGAACCTTGACATCACACATGAAACTTGCTAAGGTATTCTTGCACTCGCACGCGGCCAGTTCTTAACAAGAAATAACATGCTTCCCCATGTTACCACTGACTTGTTTGTCTTACCCAAAGATTAAATTCTACAACAATGCGCTCGTTGCAATCAACCTCAAAAGCTCTTGACAGGCTTTTTTTTCTGATACAAGCCCAAAAGCCTTTCTGCATTGGAATTTTTGCAGGGAGGGAGGGAGGGAGGGAGAGAGAGAGAGAGAGAGAAATGAAGGTTTACTATTAAGGACCTAATACCCGTGCCACACGAACACAAAAAATGAAATTAAGTGTTTAAGGTCTAAAGATACCGAATGACATAAATTAGGCGAGCCGTGCTACACGCGAAAACGCAAAGGCATTAAATGTGTTACGCATGATGGTGATCATGACCAAAAGGCATTCACTCATACTTTAGAAGTCTTTAACGTAGAGAAAAATGTCGTACAAGGGTTAAAAATGTTTTTTGGAAAGAAAACAAAATGAGAAATAGTTGACTTGACTGTGGGTTTAACGCACCGACGCAACGCAGGTGACGAGGCGTGCCGTAGTGGAGGGCTCCGGATTAATTTTGACCACCTAGGGATCTTTATCATGCGCCGAAATCTCGTACACACGGGCGTTTTTGCTTTTCGCCTCCATCAGAAAAGCGGCCGCCGCGGCCGGCAATCGAACCCGCAATCTCGTACTCAGCAGCGCAAGGAATGAGAAATAGTGTTTTCTTAAAAATGGTGTGAGCCGTTTCTAAAAGTGGCTTCAGCAGCGGCCGTACCGTGCCAGCGGTAGCCAAGTCCGAAAAATTTAACACGACGAGTAACATGATGTTTTTGCCTTTTGCCACTGTTTTCGTTAACTTCGTCTTCTTCAGAAATTCACTACAAAGAGTGCACAAAAAAAATCGTCTTAATTCGAAGTTCAGCTACGCTCCATTGGTTTCATTTGGTGCTCATCGCGTTCAGGAGTAGGCAGATTTAAGGCGTTCGTGAAGGTGAATGAGTTGTGCGGAACTCCTTAAACAAAAATGACATTGTAGCAAATGGCATTAGATTTTTGTGTGTAGCAGTGAAATAATGGCATTAAAGCTTAAGGCCTTAAGCACTTAATGTAATTTTTCGTGGACGTATGGCAGGGGTATAAGCAAAAGCTCAGTTGCATGGTGCCGACGATTTGGAATTCTGGAAGTTGGGGTGGATCACTTTGAGGATTCAGTTCATGGGATTGCAGAGGGCCTCCTGATAAGCCATGAAATTGATGGCAGCGTGGGGAGCCAGCCAGAGCTCCAACAAAGTGTAAGAAAATAGAAAGGAGTTGGGGGGGGGGGTGTGAGTTCCTAATAAGAGTGCGGGACCAAAGTGTTGGAAGCGCATGAGCTTCGATTGACGAGAAAAAAAGCCCGCAAATCACTCTGCAGGCTACAAGGAGATAACTCCTCTCTTGGGCAGGCCAAACAGGCCAATCCATCTAGACCTTTGTGGTGATGAACCAGTAACAACTGCCATTCACTGCCATTCTTGAAAAATATATAAACCAGCTTTTAAACAGCATCAGTTTTCATAGCACATGATAACATACGTACTGGTGACATTTTGGAGGTGTGCGTCGTTTTCAGAACAGGCAAGGCCTTTGTGAGCTCCCAGTCTGTTTCACCGCAGAGTGCAACTGGCCTACCTCAATACCTACTGGCAGGTAATTAAAATGGACTTCTGCTGTTATGGTGCTCATCAACATGCAGCACGAGGGCCTCTCCCATAAAATTTCAACCACACCTATCTTGAGTCATCCAAATCAATTCCTTGCCACAAATTTTATTACCTTATCCCTCCACTAAGTTTACTGTGTCGCCCTCCATCTCACTTTGTTATAGTATTAAATGACTAAAATTTCAGAAAGAGCACGGCAAAATGTGTACTCTACAATTTATTATTAGAATTTCAAAAATGCCTGCAGTGATTTCTTTTTACATTTCGTTTCTGGCCCTCATCTCTTGTACTGCATTCAGCATGTCAGTAGTCAGCCCAAGCATATGCAAGGGGCACTTTTATTGGGACATTAGAAAAAAATTGCCAGCTGTTTGTTGCTTGCACTGAGTTCATCTGCATCCTTTATTCTCATGCTGTTTTTTTTTCATCATTGCGCAACGAACAGCAAATAATCAGTGTATTTATCTGTAGATCACCAAATCGATTTTAAAACACTATTTCTTTCACATTTTGCATAGAAGTATTGGCCTCCACTGTCATGACTTCCAGCACTTGTTTCGGCAGGCAGGCAGGCAGTACACCAATGCTTCAAGGGAGGAAAATTTAATTTAGGAATGTAACAGCCCAAGGGCCAATTTCAGTTCAGCATGGCAGCAAACGCTCACATGGTACTGTTAAAGAATGGGCCAACTGGACATGGCCTGGCGAAAAGGAACCCTTAAAGTCTAATAAAAATTTGGGTGTTTTAAGTGCCGAAGCTTCAGCTGGGCTATGAGGCACGCCATAGTGGAGGGCTCTGGATTAATTTCGACCACCTGGGGATCTTGAACATGCGCCAAAATGTTGACACACGGGCGTTTTTGCTTTTTGCCTCCATCTTTGAAAGTGGCCTCCGCGGCCGGGATTGAACCCGTATTCTTGGGCTCAGCAGCACAACGCCTTAGTCACCGAACCACTATGGCGGATTCTTTAAAGTCTATGTGAGTGTGTGGGTGGGTGTTGAGGAGGAGGGCGGGGGGATTGACGCTCAAGCCAAGTGCTGGTAAAGTGCCCATCACCGGTGCTTTTCCAATCAAATGGGGAGCCGTAGCTGCCCTGCCCCCAGTTGATGTGCCATGGAGGCCAAAGCTTGCTCCTACTCCTGCAGCCCCACATTGGCAAACACAGGTTGGGTTGACAAAGAACACCTAATTCGTGCAACGCTCGACCTCTCAAATAATCTAATAAGTGTCACGATCGAGCTGTTCCCTGAACCAACTCAAGCCAAAAAGGCACACCAACACTGCTTCATGTGCCTACGTCACGATCGGCAAAATTGGTGCCTGCTGCCTACAACATGGCATTCAAGTGGGGTCGTCTCCCAAGGGTAAACAGGCGTCTCAAAATCTTTTGTAGACCCAAACATCCAAGTAATTCCCTTATTTCAACTCACAGCCGAGCCATTTCAACGATGGTGGTGGCATGGGCCAAAAGAGGACAATCTATGGAGTGGACGGCCTGTCCAGTGGGCAGCCAAGTGAACCTGGCTATGCCCAGTGCTCAGACGAAAGGACTTCCCGACGCATTAATGACACCTTCTTAGCATTGTAATCCATTGGGGAGGCACGGGGACATCTTCTAGTGCGGGGGATACCCAAAGTGTTTGGAAGTATAGGCCTTAATTTTTCAAACCAAAATCCCCAGAAGTAGCCTGGGAACTTTGTAGTGAGAATTCGGTATCCGCACCTGGCCCTGCAGTCAACACGTAAATACCTGTGTAAAGTTCATTCGTATTCAACCAGCTTTGAGCGCCTTACCAGCTTTTCTAAGTCGGTAGCTACACTCCCAATAATCAACATCGAACGAAATGTGTTTCCACAAGTCGCACAATGCCTTAGTCTTTCACCACCACGGCATATGACAATGGTAGGTCAAGGCACGTCGACATTTTGCATTGCAACTGACTTTGCGAGTCTCGTCCTCCTTATTTCCTGCACGTTCAGTCATATCCTTGCAAAATACCTATACACTATTTTCTAACCATGGGACAAGCTAACGTAAGGATGTAGTCTAAATAACAGACCCAGTTCTTTTTTTCCTCCTATAAGCATTCAGCAATAGCACACAAGGCTCTTTGTTTACACGAAATCTGCACAGAAGATTTACATGCGACAGTTCATGAAAAGGAAAGACCAGATTAAAAACACACTGGTGGCATTTGGCTCTGTAGTGTATGTACTGAAGTATGCTCCCAGTCATAATGCAACCCAAATGTTTAACTTGTCTATTATAGCAGGCTGTGCAGGTGCATGTGTGATGTAAGCTTAGAATAAGCAATAATCTGTCTATAGACATTGCAAGTTCTTTCTGCCACAACTAAATCCCCCTCCTGGAACAGGGGGAATAAAAGAAATGCGAACGGAACGCACAGCCACGGACGCATGCTGCACCATCTGGCTGCAAAGTCAATAAGCTGCGCACATGTGCACTTCTTCGAGAACGTCTGAGAGTGTGGCCTGCATTTATGGGAAATGCTTGATCAAGAAGCAACACCGGTCGTTTCTTTTGAGGTGCATTTCACACTGCGTCGCCACTAAGCAGGATGATCGTTGAAGGACGTCATGCTGGCTGCAATCAGTCTGCTTTACGCTTCGCTCCTGAATGTAGTAAATAACAGGCTGCTCAGTGGTGGCAGAACATAAAAAGACGCCACAAAATAAATGACCAACTGCCGCTTCTTTATCAAGCATTTCCCGTAGCAGTAGACGACTCTGACACGCTCTGAAAGAACTACGCATGCGTGCAGTTTACTGACAGTGCAGCCAGACAGTGCGGCATGCATCAGAGGCTGTGTCCTTCACTGTTGGTATTTCTTTTAATCCCCCCTGTGCTTGCCACGGTGGAATAACGGCCAAGGCACTGTGGTGCTGTGCACAAAATTGCAAGCTTAATTCCAGCCTCTGGCGGCTGTACCTGTGTTGCATGCAAAATATAAAAAAAATGCTTTGTGGGTGTCCATTCTGATGTCCTGATGTCCAATTTTGATGTCCATTCAACAACCCCAGGCAGTACAAAATATTTTGTAGCCCTTTATTACATAACACATAGCTGAGCAGAATTCCACTGTCTCACACCACAAAATTACTGCTAGCAACCCTTAAATTGGTAGATTCATTTAGCTTCGCTCTATTTTTCACCCCCAGAAGGAGTCAACCATCCTCATCAAAACTATTTGAAGGAGAGAGATTATGGGTGTGGTGAGGAGGCCTCACTGAAGAATGCGGTCCCACTACAGTGCGATGAAGTCTGTGTGAATGTGTGCTCGGGCAGGCGAGTGCATGCATAAGTGGCTGAGTATACATATGTCAAACCAGCATTTTTTTTTCTTTAAAAGAAGAAAAGTTATTTTTATGCCTATCTCTCATTAGCAAAACGTATTATTGCATGTTTAAAAACGCACTTTTCGAGAAATGCGTCGATTTCTGCTTAGTTTTAAAGTGAAAATTTTCGATTTTTGCTCATTTCAAGGAAATAATCGGCATCTACTTCGTCGGGCGAAACAAGAATGCATTGCGGAGAGCGTGCGATGACATCGGCCACCGTGCACGCAGACCGATAATCAAACATCCGTACCAATTGTTTCGGCTTCAGGAAATTAAATTGGGGCTCACCATGTCCGACGGGACTTGTTGACAGACGTCCTCATTCCGCAGATCTTCATCGCTGAAGGAATCATCGTCTTCGGAAGAAGAGTCTCCGCCGAAGTCGCTGGAATCCTCTGTTTCTTCTTCGCTTTGGCTTGATTCGTTGCCTGTTTCTTCAAGCTCTGCAAATGACTCTTGCTCACTGCAGCTGCGTCCGTCAGCCCTTTGATATGAACCAGCAGTGCTACAGGACGCTGACGCTTCGCTGCCTTGAGGCAGACCGACACCTCCCACGCTTTCTTCGAGTTCATGGATCACTGGAGAATCATTTGCAGATGCTACTGCTAGTGCTGTTGCTGCATTTTTGAAGCGGTACTTCGACCGCAGCGGAACATCGCACGCTGGCTCAACCAAATACCGACCGTACTTCCGCTTGTACGGCATCTTAAGGCGATCGCCGCCTAATCAGCGAAATATATATCACGTATTTGCGTTTCTGGTTTTCTGGACGCAGATGACAACTTCACTGTATTGTTCTGCCCTTATCAACGCCGCCCTCAACACCGCATACGCCAACGAACCAAGAAAGGCCCTCTCCGCGCTTGTAGCTTTCAGGATATGTTATACGCATAGAGAGAATATACCAGCTAAAACATCATAAATAGCTAGACAAATTTTAACCCCCCCCCCAAGTATCAAATGGGTTGATGTTTTTATGGTATGTAGCGACAGCTATAGCTCTTGTTTTTCGAACGTAAGGAAACAACACTAAAAATGGGACGGGGTAAGGTAGCGAGAAACTCTATGGGTTGAAGTGACAACACACAACACACAGCTGTGTGTGTGTACACTGTTTTCTCGCGTTCAAATGCTGCACCAACCAGTCGAGTCGTTCCCCACCATGAGTCTTAATTTTCTTTTTATACGCTTTACGAACAATTTTCCCGCCGCGTGCGTCGGTGTTTTGTCTCAGCACAAAGATTGTGCTCCCGGTGTTTTCGTTATGCACTGCACACAAACCAATTCTCATCGCAAATAATTAACTTTGTGTTATTAGAGGCTTTTGTCTCAACAAAACTGTGGTCGTACACGTAACTTAGAGCAACGCACCCGCGCTTTTATGCCGCTTTTGTGGTACTTCTCGGATAACGGGCCATTCCCGTAACATCATTATTTGTTCCTGTAATAATTTGGGCAAAACGTTTTGGGAATAAAATAAAAGAGCCCAGCCAACGCCGAAGATATTTGTCGATTAACATCAAGTAATTGGATGTGTACGGCTGTGCCTACGCAGAGAAACGCTTTAAAGAAATAAACCAACAAAACTACGCATTTCCAGTTAGATTATTGCTCTTTACTGCCAGGTAATCAACCCAGCGGTGTTGCCCAGGCGTAAAGCCACGATTTTCTTTTCCATAGGGGGGGCTAAGGTGTCATACGCTCTCACTAATAGATTAATTGGCGTCCAGGCGGTTTTATTGTTGTTGTTGATCCTGATAATTATTGGCGCATACCCAAACAGGGGATCGGCCAATCAACAGAGGATGGTAAAAATGAATTATCTTTCCTAGGCGGTTTTATGCGCTCCAACCTTTCTCCTTTTTCTTTTCGCAAACGTACTTCTAGAAACCACAGTGCGTTTTCTTTCGGGGTCCGAGCTTTTTTTTTTTTTCCCACAAAGGTTGGCCCTGGCTTTTCCAACATTTTTTTTTAAGTAACAACTTTCTAGCATTCTACATAATGTAGTAATTAAGGCTATCATTAGTTTGGTTTGGCAAGAGAATCGTGCGCTATGCGTAGCACTCGAGATGCAAGCGCCTTCAGGTGTGATACAATCTACATCGTGCGACTCCCTTTCACCGGAACAGCAAAACTTTAATGAAAATAATGTGTCAGTCACAAGTTATAAAAAGAACAGAAACATGGTAAATTGCGAATTTCATAACGATTACCATCGGCAGACGGTACGTGTACTGGCAAATGGTTCAGTGAGCTTGGCAATTTGGACCACTCAAGCCAGTTTTTTGAGAACGCACATCTTTAATGGTCTCTCTCTCTTTTTTGTGTACGTGTAACACAACATGGTTGCAACATGTTTCACGGTGTTTGCGAATTTTTTATTCACCTACTCTGGTTTAGCTACTCGCTTATTGGTAGCGTTTGTGTCCCATTGTGCATGCGAGTTTGGTTTTAAAGCACTCCCTAATTTCCAGCGCCAATTTTTCTATGGTCTTTCATGTGTACCCTCATCTACCCTTTCATTTCCAGGTGGACAAACACGTACAATGCAGCAGCAAACACTACTTGTAAGAAATACACTTCAGGTTGCTCGTCGCAACCTGTGAAGTGTGTACAATCCACGCCCAATACGTATTTACTAAGTAAGCAGGGAATAAGCAGCAGCAGCAGTAGCAGCAAGTTATGCCGACGGCAGTAACTGAGCGTGTTGGCTTCCTCCCATTCAGACGTAATACATATAATACAAAGGTTCATACAGCGCGGGGCTTTCGCTACGGGCACCCCGTCTATTCTGCATGAAAAGATATGCAACCGTTAGTGAATTTGTTGAGTGTTTTGTCAGTTATTTTCCCACGAAATCAATTTAGTGCATTCTCCAGAACCCGTTTCTCTAACGCAGCAGCGTCAGCAGGGTTAGAGTGAACTAGAAGGTTGTTCCAAAAAGGAACAAGGCAGACATTTTTAACACTAGACCCCTTTGTGCTCCCAGATTGAAGATTAAGCCATTGAGCAGAAAAACAGACACTTTGCATCTTTTTTTGTCAACTCTGTTGCAGCACTAAATGTAATGTCACACAAAGAATAAAAAAACAAAATAAAATACCTGCAAATTTTTAAATTTTAGAAATGGACAGCATGCTGTCCATTTAGCAACGTTGTAAGCAACGTTGTAAACCGTAGCCGCAGTCAATCCAATCGTGCAAGAACGGCGCCATATTCATTACGCCTCGAGGTTGCCGCTGTCAGCCGCGCGTTACTTAAGAGATCAGGGCTATGGCGCCTACCAAGAATGCCACGCACGTATTAGTGAAGTGGACCCTGGAGGAGAAATGGGATGTATATCCCATTAGGTATATAGTGGATACCAAGGTGGGGTATCGATTACTCACCAAGCAGTCCGCAATTCACGACCTGCGTGGGTCGGTGTTTTTTTTCAAGTGGAGTGACGCTCACCAACCAGCACCGGCCGAGCTGCTCGATGCAGGTAAGAATCTATACAAGTACAGTGACCTTTCAGACTTTTGTCACTTTTTTTTTGCTAAATCTCGCGTTTTTTTTCTTTTTAACAGGGCAGCCTCGCAAGCTCGAAGAGCAGCGCACTAAGTTGGTGGCCGCAGCCGCCGCAGCCAAGGCCACGTGCGCTACACCACTGTCGGACGACTCCGAGTCGATGGAGGAACCACCGAGCCCAGTCGCCTCGTCCCCAAGTCCCAGCAAGGTTTGTATAGCGAATTGAGACCCGTGCTTGGCATGACCACCTGGTGATACCGGCTGGCGCCTCGTAGTAGGCGTTGTGAAATCTCTCTCCCTACCTGAGACTTAATTCTGCAGCTGTTGTTCTCGCGAGACCGGCTGCCGCCGCCACGACCGTCTGCCTCGCGGCCCGAAGACAAGCGTCGTGAAATGCGTGCCATACTTCTGAAGCTCGCCAACAAAGTCACGCGTCGTGAAATAGCCGTACTCGCTCGCCAACGCGCCCCGACAGCGTACGCATCGACCGGGTGCTACCGGGTGGTCAAGAGATCAGGACGCAGGAGGTGTAGTTAAACAGATGAGAATTTACGAACTGGAGGGGGGAGAAAATGAAAAAAAAAATTAGTGCCCTTCCACTCTGTGAACAAGGATGACCTGCAAAGCTGGACGAACGGAACAAAACACGTTTTTCTTAAGTTGCGATGGAGCATATTTCCTAGCCAATTAGCTAAATGAACCTCTGGCAGATCCAAGCTTTGCTCTTGCAGATAAACATGGAACTGCCTGTGTCTCTCTCGCGTCGTAAGCATATGACTGTTTGTGCTAGGCCGGGTTTAGACTGCTGTCGCAACTGTCGTACTAACTTTAAAGAATGACATCATTTCATGTCTCAGCCAACCGAACTGCATGACATGTCATTTTTTTACGTCCATCGATCACGATATGGGTTTTGCGTCGGTAATCTCTCACACTACCTTTTCCTCACACGTTTCATGTGTCGCCACCAAGAAGCGCCCTCCCTTTGACACTTTCCCCAGATGCTGTTCCATTCTCAGCTAATCTAAACGACGTGACGTTTGCGCGGGAGGTTCAAACAGCATGCTCGCTGCTCCCTTGTGCGGGGCTAAGACGAACCACGTGACATTTGCGCGGGAGGTTCAAACACGATTTGCAACATGCTGGCCGGCTGCGGTGCCGCACTGTGAGGTAGCAGCAGAGTAGCGCACGCCACCGTACGTTCGGTGATCACGCGAACACTTCCTGAGACTCAGCAGAAATGCACCGTGACAGAGAAGTCCGCAGCTCGTGCTGCGCACAAATTTCATATTAGGGAGTAGCAATCGTCAGTGCATTTTTTACGTCCATCCGTGCTTCCACTTATTTTTCGCTATCATCGGATAACCACATACCGCCGTTTGCTGCCGACTGCCCAACTTGCCAAAGCGGCATCGGTGGAGGAGAGGGGGAGAATAGTTGGGAAAGAGGTGCCAGCGGTGGTGAGGAGGAGCCCAAAGCAGCGCCGAGTCAATCGATGACACCAGAATGAAAACTGGGGGGGTTAGACATATACTTCGTTGCAGTAATATGCAAGGGCAGGAAACGCTTAGAGAGTATACCGGCTACCTACTTTTGCAAGCCTACGGGTACTTGGGTGTATGTCAAAGATTTGCCATTCCACCCCCAAAGCAAACTGGTGTGCAGACTGTGCCATACATTGTTCGGGTCAGCAGCTGGCGGGATACAGTTTTCAGGGGTAATTTTATATACAGAGGTAGTAAATGTGTGGTATCTTTTGGCGTGATGTGAACAACTTGACCTTTTCATGTGGGCAGCTTTTCAGCCACCAATTGCTGAAAAACACTTTTATAGTGCGCATGCTGTTAGCTAATTATGCTAATTGTTATATCTTTGGCTACAGTCAGTAGTTTAAGTGAAAGCAATTAGCTGTAGAAGTGGGGTTGTATAACCTTCACTTTATGTAATTGCATTGGTTTACATTGTGTGAAGTGCATCATAGCACTATTTTTTGTATGTTTACATGTTACTTTCATATGTAAACATTGAGATTTTGCAGTGGTTGTTTCTAATACATGCCTTCGGTGTTGAAACATTGCAAATGCAGTTGTGCTCGAACTGTGCATCGCTACAAGAAGAGGTGGAAAAGCTGAAGCAGCGCAATGAAGAACTCGACAACCTTCATGGTATGTCCTTTTTTGCATTTTAGTTGCGTTGCATGTTAGTGTACTTGTGCAAGGGCCTTGTTGTCCATGTCATGTAAAATTTGGCTTAAAATGTCGTGCCCCTGATTACCCCTTCTGGGCGTGGGCAGTTGAGTTACCTTGGGATGCAGTATATTTGGCAATCCACATCTACTTCAAGCAGTCCCACTTATTCTATTGCCGTCCCAATGTCCTGTAAGAAGTCTTGTGTAGGTCCACAACCTGAGTAGTTGTAATGCCATACCAGCAAAATGAGGTCCATCAGTGTTGCAAGGTGCCTGAAATATACACAGGTTCTTTACATATGCCTCCACACAAATCTATCGAAGTCTTATTTGTGGCTGCATTGTACAGTTTAACCTATTTGCTGTTTGACTATTCAGTGGTTGTGTAGAGCCTTATTTATCTAACATATGGCACAAGGGGAAACTCCACGTGCTATTCACGGCCACTGCACTGACTACTGCAATTGCGTCATGTTGGTTTGCAGTTCGTTTTTATGCCATCTTAGCCGTCTGTATTTAGATTCTGCCTAATTTTGTGGTTAATATCAAGATATTTTTTTTCCACAGAAGTTTTACAGGTAAGACGTTCTAGCAATCTGTTAAGTTCAGCTCTGCTTGCTTGTGAATGTGATGTCATAGCTGACGTCAGCAAGTTGCCAGGGAAGATGATGTGGGGAAAGTGGCACTGTGCACTTGTCTCGTTAACTGCAGGATAGACAGAACTGAACATTCCTTCTCTTTGAAGAACTCGTGACAGGGTAGACCGAGGACATTATTGCCCATGGACTGTGTTCTTTAATCTGGTAATTAGGAAATGTTCACAACTTGCTGGAAAGTTTAACCCCCATATTCAGAAAGCAAACTTAACTTACACCATACGGCAGCCTTTTCGAAAGGTTGGAAAGGACCGGAAAAAAAAGACCAAATTGGTCTCAGAAACCTTCCTTTAAGACACCCTTCTCGCAGCAAGTTAGGCACCTGGAAACAAGGCTAATGTGCGACATGCCAGTCCACATGCGGCATGTGGGTGGGAGTTGACTTTTGCACCAGTAGGGAAGGCCGTCTCAGTGGCAGCGGTTTTGAAGCACCCAAATCAGCCTGCTCCATCAGTATGCCCTGTCCGTACCCCAGTAGAGAAATTGAAGGGTAACATCGTGGCAGATACTTGATCAGCACTTGCACTGGTAGCGCGGTTCATTGCGCAGTTTGTCTCTACACTATCACTCGCTTTCTCGTATGTGTAACTGTTTTCAGCCATATGTTGTCTTCTGGAGAGCGACGGCAAACTGTAGCTATGCCTGCCTGTGTCGTTTTGTGTGCGGAGGCAGTGCGGTGGTGCTGGCACTCACGTGCTGTCCAGGCATGTGGGTCGGTTTTGCGTGCAGGGAACGCTTCAGTCTTTTCAGCTTTATCAGTGTCTCGCACACAATGTATGCAATCTACAAACTCAGATAAGCTATCGTAGTCTGCATTGTTGGTTGGGAAAAGGGCATGTTTAAGGTGAATCAGGAGCTGCCTCAGGTCGAGCTTACTTTTCGGACTGAAATCTCAGGAAGAGCTTGGATTCTGGCATGTTGGTATTGCATGATTGTAATTATAGTGCATAAAAAACACTGAAGGACAATACAGGGAAACATTGGGCCCATATGTGTAATCTCATGTGTACCTCTTCACTTGTCTTTTAGTCTTGTATATTCATGCCTTTTAAACTCGGTAAGGTGCCAAACAGTGTCGGAAGGAAAAGGTTGTTCTTCGGTTAGGTTTGTGTATGCATGGGTTAGACACAGAATTATGAAAAGGTGGTTTTATTGTTTGTCTGGTTTATTGAATACTAAGTGACAACCATATTTTACCGCCTACATCTTTCATAGATAAAAAATGAGCCTGTTATGTCACTACAGGCCTTGTTTTAAATAGTAATAGACAGGCTGCTGCTGCACATTTTTTCAGGCTGTAAGAAGCATTCAAAAGTTTCAGCGGTAGCAAGCACGTTGCATTGGAAACCTGTTGATTTCATGCTGGAGAACTAGTACAGTGGAACCCCGATGTGTTGTATCACGGGGGTTGTCGTGCGACCGGGGTGCGGGTAAATGCCGGCCTAGTAGGCGGTCTCACGCGACAGGTGGGCTCAGGAGTTATTTAAACTAGTACATTCAGCACATTCTCGCACAATTTGCGTTCCTTTCGCTGAAATCTTGTTTAAACAAAACATTGGCTTCAATGCACGCTGTGAAGGTGGTTGGAAAGCAAAGCTTTAAAGGACACCCACAATTTCCCGTGCGACGCCACTTGAATTGACACGTAGCTCTACAAAGAGTGAAACCAAAGATTCTGCCAGCCGTTACATGGAATTCGCGGGGCGGCATCGGGAACGCAGCAGCAGCGTCAGCGAAAAAGGTCGGTTTATCTGTGCCACGGTCCATCGTATGAAGAGGGTAGTCGCAAGTCCAGGGGACGTATCAGCGGGGTTTCACTGTATCCATGCTTTATTCTTTGTGTATGAATGTAGTTCTTACTATGGTAATTTTATAAATGGAGCATAATCCTATCAGCCTCCAATATTTGTGTTCAAAGGCTGGGGAAATAATAAAAAAGCATAACAATAAAGCAGTTAGTTCCTTGGGATTTATCACCACTGAAACCTAACCGAAGTTTCTCAGTTAATATGCAATTGGGTCAACGACAGCAAGTGTCAGCATTTTCCATCAGTGGTTTTATTCTCGGAGGTTTGTGTTGTTTGAAAATTTTGTTTTAACCTTGGAAAGAATTTGATAAAGTAAGCTTAATCCCTGAAATGCACGAGTGTAGTCATGCCTCTAGCTTTCAAGTTGTGGAAAGTTTGCGGCATTACAAGTGAGTAAGATAAGTGGCGCTAAATGAATTGTGGTGTTGGTTGTGTACACTGTATGGAGAAGTTTCAAGGGGGAAAGATCCCTTTATCCTGCTCTAGGCAAACCATCATCTGTCTCTCGATAAGGCATGTAGCTGACTCATGTCGATGACATTTACGTTTCCTTTGTGTATTTATAAATGGTCATGAATTTGCAGAGGCCTCCAAGCTGCTGAAGCAAGCCAGAAAGATTCTGTTTGGAGCAGAAGAAGGTGTGCCCAACGTGCGAGCTTGCCCCAAGGTAATTTCCTCTTGTGTACCTGCATATGTTTGAGCTTTGCTAGTGGTGACAATTTTGTGACCATGACGGTGCCAACCTGATGTGGAATTTGGTATTTATAATACCGTATTTACTCGCGTAATGAACCCACTTTTTTTTTCAGAAAATTCGGCATGAATTGGGGGGAGGGTTCATTATGCAGGAAAAAATTGTAACAGATTTTTTAAAAGCTGAAATTCCACACAATAAAGTTGCCAAGAGAAGCGCGGCAGAGCCTTACCATTTCCGTAGAAACACCTGGGTGATTATGTAATGGAATTTTTTTTATTCTGAACATACCAGTGTCCCCCTACTCACCGTGGAGCTGTCCTCCTCACTGAAGTCGCTTGCGGCTTCACATTCATAGTTGGCCCACAGCGCGCAGTCTTCCGTGCCGTCAAGGCACTCCGAAACTTCTTTTCTCACACCTTAAACTTCCCTTTTTTGGGCCCACGAAGCACACGACGATCCTTGTTCACTGACCAAAAACTTTGTTTTCGCCCATAGCATACACGCAGTGGGTCAACACTCAAATGCTGCCCAGCCGCGCGGTTTCCATGTGCATCAACGCATGCTCCACCACCTTCAGTTTAAAACAGTCTGTGCAGCTCATGTACTGGCCCATCGTACGGCGCGCCAGGAGCACAAAAAAAGGTCGGAACACAGCTGAACAACAACGCCATGGATCGTCATGGCGAAGTCGCAGAACAGCAAGAGCAGGCGGTGCGGAGTACGTTTAGTGTTTTGTTCGCACGCCGCCAGAACCAGCCGGTACGGCAAAGAGCAGGGAAGGAGTGTGGAGTGTGTTTTGCGCTTTGCTCACACGCCGCAATGTTTTTATGGCAGAAGGTTTTTGTGTTCAGCAGGCGGTGCACCGCAAGCGTGCAATTTTTAAATTGTGAGCCACAGCATTCCCACTCACGTCTCCGACTAGTGTTGAGATTTCTTTTTGTTCGAATGCGTTTTTAGCATTTATGCGTGTACTGTGGCGCGATATCAAGCTACTGTGATCGTCTACAGCATCAGCAACCATGCTGAGATAAAAACATCTCCACTGCATTTTTCATTCAAAGTGACAAAAAAGTAAATTCTCAAGAATAAAAGTGGGGGGAGGGTTCATTACGCGAGTTATGCGAGTAAATGCGGTACTTTTATTATTGCTTCATAATGTTTGGACCTCCAAATTTCTACCGAGAATGGGAACATCCAATATTGTGCTTCGAGAGCTAATAGCTTCATTGGCGTGGCCATGCATATGGGCCACTCGAACAAGGAACCAATAATCGACAGCAGCATGCACATCATCCTTTTTAGTGACATTAACAGTGTCATTCAACCTCATTGTGGTTAAAACCACGTGCGCCATGAAGCTGTGCACTGACGCTCTGCTGCCTTCCTAGCACTGTGATAAATCCAGATAATATCAGGGTTTGCACAGGTCCTTTAAAACTTTGAAAACCCTTTAATTTAGAAGTGTCAGTTTCAAGGCCTTGAAAGTCCTGGAATTTTTTAACGGTCCTTAAAACCCCTTGATTTTCATCGTCCTAATGAGTAACTTTGTGTTTTACAAAAATTTAAAACTTTTTGCACGACTCTTTGCATAGAGCAAAGAGCCGTACAAAGACAGGGTTTCGCCACATCCAACGAATGCAAATTGTTTAAAATGCAGGTTTTGTGGGAATATGTTTGACATTTCATCAGTAGGAGAGTCAGCGATAAAAAGCCATGACACCTGAAGACAGGAGGTAGTAGATCCTTAAAAGTACCTGGTGCTGTGCATCAGCAACCGATCCGTCCATGCCATCCCAGTACAGTCATTACGTGGAAGTGCATGAATTGGTGACAGATTTTGTGGGTGTTAAAGGTGACCTCTTCTATGAAATTGCACACAAATGACCTCTTCAATGAAATGTTACCAGACAGCAAAGTGGCGAAGGCCTTCTGTCATGGAGAGGCAGCGCACTAACACAGCATGATGTTCTTTGGCCCCTTTTCATTTAATTTCTTTCATTTGCGCTACGAGAGATAGAGAGAAATGTGGCATTGTTTGGTTGGTCTTCAAAAGATTACTTACATCGAAGCAAGATGATATTCCAAAATCTGAAACCTCAGTTCAAAAGATCGTCGAGAAGGGACTGGCAACATGAGAAAGATAAAGGCAGAGCTTGCAGCAACAGTTACCGATTAATATTTTCAGCTGATACCTTTGCTGACAAAGTAAGATGAGAGCAACATTACGTACGTTTGAACACAGTACAATTGAATTAAATAGCCTGAAAAAAAACAGCAAGAAAAAAAACCCCTCTAAACAGCACCCAAGAAAAATAAAGCTGGGGGAGCTTTCATGAACTCGTTAGCACCTACCTAAATTTCGTGCGCTAATGTTCTTAGGTATTGCACAATAAGAAAGTTTTGCATTGTGTTGAAAATATAACCTCAGATTATTTCAAGGACACATTACATGTGGTCATTGGAAGTCCTTGAAAGCCCTTGAATATTTTATTTTGGAGCCTGTACGAACCCTTAATATGATGAGTGGCGAACACAACAGCTACGTGTCTTGGCCTGCAATCAGTGTTGAGCTTTTTGTTTCTCATTAGAGCATGCATTGCACTGGCTCTCACTGTGTGAGTGCAGCAAACAGTGCCTGGTAGCAGTTTTGGTTTGAAGTGGCAGCTGTTGCTGTTCACCATATGTGGGATGTGCCCCTCTACCTCGTAATTTTTAGTACTGTTTGTGAAGAGAACTGGGCTTGACGACACAACAGGGCGATTGACAAAACTGCTGAATGCTTCTTTTTTTTGTCAGATTGACATTGGATTGGGCGTGTTGGTAGAGGAACCAGGACTGCTGGCCTTGAAGGAGTGCTGTCCCGGGGCTCCTGCAAAGTTCGCGAGGGGCCTGCTGAGGCAGCTCTTCACGAAAGAGGAACTCCGGGGCAAGTCCCTCTATGGACGCAAGTCCAATGCGCACCCTGGCTGTGCGCAGAGAGAGGGCCTTGACCCGGTCAAGGTGAAAGCCATCATTGGTAGGTAGCTTTTCCACTTTTGGTAGTACATGTACCCTATTATCTTTGATATTCTATATATGGATATATGGGTAATCACAATGAGTTGATTCAGTCTTCAGTTGATGTGTGGGGGAAATCAACCATTTAGAGCCCACATTGTGGTCGACATATGTGATGCAGTGAATGAGTTTTGGTGTTTTATAAGCAGACTAGGTGTGAATTTCAGTCTATTCTTCAAAACAAATGGTACCAAGACTGAACATCTTTGCGTATGAGATCTGAGTACAGGGTTGCTAACCCTGCCACACAGCACACAACTGGCACAGCACATCACAAAGTTCCCCGCTATCTGTGCTGTTCTGATATTTTGGTAGTTCTGTGCTGTTCTGATATTGGTCATAGACATCGCTGGAAAGTGGCTGGGGAGTCGCCACTAATTAATGTTTTCCTTAGTATCTCCATTATTTGTTTGAATTTTGAGATATAGTTGGTATCATTATTGGGACGAAGCTGCAGTCTTTTTAATGGACCAAACCTGTATTAAGTCAAAAGCCTGTCATTCTGCGAAAAAGTGTTGTCGCCGTAGTTGTCCGGTCAAAAAAATGGTTGCCGCTGTAAAGAGTAGATAAATAAATGTGAGTGATTCGATGGAGTTTGAACCTGGGTCACCACAGCACCAGTTCCGTGCGCTACTACTGCGCCATCTCTGCACGTTGCCAGCGGTGGAACAAAAGTTGATGGTCATTTCTGGAGCAACGATGACAAGTTTTGTTGTTGTTGTTGCTCCACCGTGCGCCAACGTACAGAGATAGCGCTGTGGTCTGGCCAGGAGTCGAGAGCTTGAAGGAGCCAATGTGCTTGCTTCACATAAATCGCAAAACTATGAAGCGTAAAAGTTGTGAAGTTCGTGTCGCGTAACACCTGAGCGTGATGTAATGTGAGTATAATAGGTGTACACCAACCACAAAAAGCCCCAATTCTAGGGAAGCCGTTGCATGTGCCAGTCTGCTCTCTGGTGTAATCGAAAGCAACAAAACGAAATGGACAAGACGCAAGCATGGTGTCGCAGAAAAGAAGCTGGTCAAAGTAACATGCGCCAAGGGACAAAGAAACCAAAGCGAAGATGTGCAAATACAATTTAGCGGTAATGAATCTAATAACTGTGCCCAGGTTTTCGCCTTGAAAGCGCACGAGTTCCTTGAGGAATTTTATTGTCTTTATGACCGCTTTAAAGCAGCCATGAAGACAAAATGCAAGTTTGGGTTATTCGAAAGATCTCGTGTTTTATAGTGCCTCCAGTACTCGTCCGAATGCAAATGATGCTTTATTCACTGAGAAATGAATTAATTGAAGGTAAAATTTTGATTTCCCCACTAAATCGTGTGTTTTCGTGGTCTGCATTGACATCACTGGAACCGACTGCTCTGGAGACGATTGGGAAGTTTACCGTTAGTGAACCTAGATGGCACCACCATACCGTGGCAAGCCGTTTGCTGCCTTTGGTTTGTTTTTGACCCTATTTAAACCTGGGTTGTTTTTGTTTAGGGAGAAAATCGTTTCGTGAAACACTGTGCTCGCTCAACAAATATGGTCACGTAAGAAAACGTTGCTTGCGTCAATCGGCCAGTGTCGTCTGAGACAACCCCAAAGCCCCGCAGTCCTGTGCAGCTAAACCAAGCATAGTGTGTGCAGTACCAACAGCAGTATGCATCGGTCCTTCTATGTTTACGTATGCTTTCGTAACTTCCACTGTTCGTCCCACCATTCTTAAGGCTTGAAAAAGAATGTGCACTGAAGTTAAGCGCAAATCGCTCGTTCGGCAAGCTTATAAGCTCTGCCTATTTTGCTTTTGCCGGCCTCCGCCAATCGCAGAACTGGCTGGTATGACATCATAGGTTCTGTTGCGGGAAATGAGCTAGTGGATCGCATGGTCATTCCCTTTTTTCCTAATTATGTAGCTTAGTTGAACGAAGTTTGTTAAGAGTGCTGTGAGTATGATTCTAATGAGGCAATCTTTTGAATGAACCAAACTTGTGTTTTCTCTTCATGGCTCCTTTAAGGTGCTTTCACATAGCATTTTAATAGCAGTTCAGGTACAATAGGCTGTTGTAATAATTTATTTCCACTGCTTTTTCATTATTGTTATAAGGGGACTGCAGTCTAGCTCATTACAAAAAAGATTCATTCATACCTCGTGTAGCATGGAGAATAGATTTACTCTACTATAAGGTGAACGTTGATGAGCCTTTGCACTTTTTGTGCATTGTTTTTTATTTTGCGAGCAATTTTGTTTTAGCCACATTTGTTGTCATCAAGTTGTTTGCAATGTGGAATACCATTAAATACTACATACTTTCTTGCTCCTCTATTGTAAATGCTTTGCCTGGCCCATTTTTTCTTAAAACCTTGAAGTGCTTCAACTTGTGGTTTTACATAGAAAATGCTCTTGGCGAAGCATTGTGCTTTGTTCAGCAGCAAATTCGTGTTGTAGTTTCGCAGATGTTCCTTAATGTGGGTACACCGTTCATTGCCAGTGAAATGATACAACACCGGGAGAGGTGGTAGGCCGTTTTTGCAATGGTGTTTGCAGAGCAAAAATCCGCATTATGCTGAGGCTCGTGCTGTGGTGCCATTTGCTTGTAACCAATATCTTGGTGAGAATGGTACAGTTTGCCTGTAATGGCTCTCACTAAACCTGTTCCCCTGACTCAAGGCAGCTGACAGGGAGAAGTGTTGTCACCCACCCATTTAACCTTCTTTGGCCAATTCTGCTTTTGTTAGTCAGGTGTGGGCAAAACCTGTAAACTTTTAAATTCCTCTTGGAGGAATACTTCTAGAGAGTGACGAATTTTGAGTTACCCAGTTCAAAAGAAAAGTGCTAGCCGATTTTTGTGCACTTTAGTCTCATTATGCTCCATTATTATTTTCTCTGTGTAACATCGGAGCGAGCTAACCTTCCCTTCTATGGAGGAGGGAGCACTTGTGGGAGCAGCCGCCAGCTGCGGGAAAGGGGGAGGTGGCAGGGGGATTTTGACGAATGATGACGACGCACAAGTCGGCCATAGAAAGCTTCACTTTAAAAACTGCTGTTGCATATTGCTAGGCTCAGAAATGCAGCACTAGATAACCACGAATTTACTGCCGCAATTCTATGTGCAAGTGCATGCCAAGTTTCTCTGAATTCATTCTCTGAATTCGTTTGTTTTGCAGCATACACAAGCACGGAGTTCAAAGTGGACCCGATCAGGCTTAAGGCAAGCCTTTCGTCCCTCCTTTCGCGGGAATTGAAGTGAGGCGGCTAAAAGTACCGCTAACAAAAATAAAGCCTATGTAACTGAAAAACAGCAGCCATGTGACGTTTGTTTGCATGTTTTATCACAGATGAAATGCACACATTGATTTTTACGTTTCTTCCCACACACACGAATGAAACAGTCCCCTGTACAGATTTATTAGCTTCAAAGTTTGGTTTATGTTACTTTACTGAGTGTCAATAAGTACTTGATAAAAATTCTTTTAAAACTCAATAAAATGTGCAGAGTATATATTCAATTTAAACTGTATAGGGAACTTTTATAGAAACTTAATAGAGTTAGTCTATCAAGTTTCAATAA
Organism: Haemaphysalis longicornis; assembly: GCF_048455015.1. Classification (NCBI taxonomy): domain Eukaryota; kingdom Metazoa; phylum Arthropoda; class Arachnida; order Ixodida; family Ixodidae; genus Haemaphysalis; species Haemaphysalis longicornis. Next base: position 194,852,776 of record NW_027526361.1, read on the forward strand.
GTACTCGATAGAAAAAGTCTTTTGAAACTCAATAAAGAGTTTTATGCATATTCATTTTAAACTCTATAGGGAACTTTTATAGAAACTTAATAGGGTTAATCTATCGAGTTTCAATAAGTACTCGATAGAAAAAGTCTTTTGAAACTCAATAAAAAGTTTTATGCATATTCATTTTAAACTCTATAGGGAACTTTAATAGAAACTTAATAGAGTTAATCTATTGAGTTTCAATCAGTACTCGATAGAAAAAGTCTTTTGAACCTCAATAAAAAGTTTTATACATATTCATTTGAAACTCTATAGGGAACTTTAATAGAAACTTAATAGATCTAGTCTATCAAGTTTCAATAAGTACTCGATAAAAAAAATCTATTGAACCTCTTCGTCCCATTTCAATAGGAACGCGGTGGCCAAATAACTTTTGAAACTCTATAGGCAGAGTCAATAGAAACTTAAAAAGAAATCGTTAAGTTCTTTCAACAAAACTCAATAAACTTTCAAAACCACCGCGATAAAAATTTTTGTAAGGGCGGAGCATGGCAAAACATGACAACCAACACTTTATTATCCAAGTCGTACACTGACAGACTTAACACTCACAAGGTGGCCAAAACAATAAGCGACGACACCGTTCACATAAGCAGTCAGAGAGTGGATGTGCGCCCTCCAACACAGCGCCACCACAACTCCCAGCACCGGCCAAACCACACGGCATTGGTCAAATCAGCAAACGCTTTTATCGCGGCGGTAAAATGATAACAGATTTCCAGGCGACAGGAAATGTACGATTTGTACACGGAACAGCGGACTCGGTTAACTTCTTACTCCCACCAACGTGCGCCTGCAACGTGCGAGGGACAGCTGCTTGACGCTAATGAAGTTGGTCAGCCTGATGTGCTATTGAACAGCTGAAGCTTGAACAACTGAGTTAGGGTATTGAACAACTGAAGCTCGTTAGAGAACAGCATCGGGCTGGAGAGGTATAAAGGATATTTCTGAACGAAATTTTTACATGAACTATTAAACGCAAATAGTGACCAGTGCTGTTGTCGTCGTCGGCGTGTGGGATTTAAAGGAGCCATGAAGACAAAATAGACGTTTGTTTTATTCGAAACATTTTGTGTTTTATAGTGCCCCCAGGGCTTGTCCGTATACAAACGATGCTTTATTCACTGAGAAATTGATCAATTTCAGTTAAAATTGTGATTTTCCCGCTAAATCGCGTGTTTTCGTGGTCTTCAATGACATCACCGGAACCGACCGCTCTGCAGCCTAGGGTCCCTTCATTAACACGTCCGCCGTACAGGGTAGCTTTTTTTTATTTGAATTTTGAATTTATTTCATTTTGTGTTACAACAAGAACAATAGAACATTTCAGAAGGAGCTCCAAGAGTCAGAGACTGAACAGGGGACCTCCTTTTATTCATTAAACAGGCGGAAACACACGTTATAAGCACGAATATATCAATCAACGAAACACAAAATAATATCAGCAAGATCAATTACGCTATATATACAAGAACATAATAAGCAAGAAGCGTATTAGAAAGGCATGTAAAAAATAAAAAAAACTATCACCAAGATAACAAACCGTACATATGAAAGAACGTAATAAGCAAGAAACGTAGTAGCAATGCATGAAAAAAAAAGAAACCAAACTAATATCAGCAGCAGTGTATAGGCAAGAACATCATAAGCACAAAGCATATTAGTGATGCCCGGAATAAAGAAACAAAACTAAACATCGTACAACCAAGTTACATTATTCAGGTTGGGGTAAGAACGCCCGCCAATTAGTTTTAAATGTATACACGGTACGGCATGTTTTAATAGAGAGCGGCAGCGTATTCCAAAAGTGTATAGCCGAAAAATTAGTTGAAAACTTTCCGTAGTTCGTTGTTACTTTTGGCAATAAATAGTTCATATTTAAAGAAAATCGAGTGGAGTTACCACGAGGAAATTGGTCAGTACTAATTAACTGAAGGGGGAGGTTTCCATTAATCACATTATAAACTAATAGGCCATGGGAATAATTAACAAGTTCCGAAACGGACAAGATATTATGAGCACGAAGCAAGGAAACGGCGTTCGATTGGAAGTGGCTAAAGGTTATAATTCGAATAGCTTGATTTTGAATACGTTGCAGTGGAGATAAATAAGTTTTGTATGTAATTCCCCAAGATGATATGCCATATGCTATGTGACTGTGTAAGAATGTGTAGTGAAGTGTGATAAGGATGCGTTCACTAAAAAAGGAACGAACTTTATAGAGCACTCTAATACCGTAAGCTGTTTTTCTTGGTATTGATGCGATATGGTTGTTGAATTGCAAGTTCTTGTCAATTTCTACGCCAAGAAATGTCCCACTGTCACATGGAAAGAGTAGACCAGAATCAAGGTTAATGCAAGGACGTCCGGGAACGGCCCTTTGATGTGACGTGAAGATCATGAAGTTTTATTCGGCAGCATTAATGCTCAACAAGTTATTTTTACACCATGTCACTAAATTAGATGCATCTGTATTAAGTTTATCTACTAATGAACCAAGGCACTTATCTGATATAAAAATTGTTGTATCATCAGTTGTATCATGTTGTTGTATCATGCTGTTAGAATAATTGAGACAAAGAGGAAGATCATTTTTGTAAGTTAGAAACAATAATGGGCCATGAATTGACCCCTGCGGGGCACCAATATTTGTTATCTTAGTCCGAGAGTAACAAGTTGACACACATACGACTTGTTCTCTATTAAGCAGGTAACTTTGAATTAAATTGAGGGTAGGGCTGGTTATACCAATCGAGTTCAGTTTGCTAAACACGTATACGGTGGAAACACGTATACGGTGGCGCTGCCTTTTTGGGTCGCTCCCTCGCATACAAAGCAAGTCATTGTATCAAAACCCCGCTAAAATTATCGCCGCAACGCGGTTTACTGGCGAAGTTTGAATCATCTTATCTGTTTCGCGTTGCTGGGTCTTGTGGGAAACGAAAAGAACAACGCGTTGAGCACTTTGACCCAATTGCGGCGGCACGGGACCATTCAAAGGCTGTCTCCAGCCTTTACGGCGGCCCTGGCATCGAGGTACCCAACGGCAGCGTTCGCGCGTTTGTTTACGTTACTGAACTTAAATTGCTCCACTATACCGCTGCAAGCCGTATTTAAACCTGGCTTGTATTTGTTCTGGGAGAAAATAATCGCCTCGTGAGACATAATGCTCACTCGGTGACGTAACACACCGTTGCTTGCGTCAATCGGCCAGTGTCGTCGGAGACAACCCCAAATCTCAGCAGTGCTGCGCAGCTAAACCAAGCATAGTGCACGCAGTACCAACAGCAGTACGCATCAGTACTTCTATGTTTACTGTGCTTTCGTAACTTACACTGTTTGACCCACCATTCTTATTGCTTTAAAAAATGTGCCTTAATTTAATGCCAAATTGCTCGTTCTGCAAGCTTATAAGGTCAGCCTAATTTGCGTTTGCTTTTGCCTGCCTCTGCCAACAGCAGAGCAGGCTGATATGACGTCATAGATCATGTTGCGGGAAATGAGCGTATGGGTCGAATGGCCATTGCCTTTAAAATAATTATATAGCTTATTTGAGCAAAGTTTACGTTAAATCTGGTGCACCTATGATTAAAACGAGGTCGTATTTTGAATGAACCAAACTTGTGTTTTGTCTTGATGGCTCCCTTAACACTGTGTTTCCAATAAAACAGGGCAGTGCTTGACCGTAGCACTCACTAGGCACCCTGCCAGCGGGGAACAGAAGATTGCGTTGTTTATGTAAATTCATGGATATTCAATGACTGCCAAGTGCAGCTAATTTAAAGCTGGCAATGATGAAATTAATAATTAATAGCGACAAATATAAAGGTACAAATAATAAAATTGCTTAAAACAACAAGGGCATCCGGTTGCGGCGTCGTCTGCTGCGATATTCTACGCCGCAGCCTCGTTCTGGAACGGTGCCGTCTGACTTTCTGCGTTCCGTTTGGGCCATTTTTTTTTTATAATTTTTCTTATAAATTCTGCGATCTGCTAACTGCTGGAAAAGCTGATTTGAGGAATGGGGCTGGATATACGGGAGTCTAAAATATCAATGGAATGACTAAAGAATCGCCTCAAAATTTCTTAGAGTGAGCACATACATGCTTTCCGAACCGACGTTGGTTTATATATTGCTTAAATGGCCGCCGTTGGCCCACTGTCGAGCTTCGTTGTGTTGTCGTGACGCCATGCACGCGCGTACAAAGGTAGTTGTGGTATTTCATTGTGTTATTCTGATCGGTCCTAATCATTTATAACGGTAACAAGAAGCACCGGAAGGTTTGCAAGTTGCGGTACAGGCACTATTTTTAGAGTGCGTCGTGCATTCCATTTCCTCCTTCCTCCTCCCTTTCGTTACGAGAAACTCGTACGCCACTCTGTGTTCATCAACTCCTAGACAAGTACACCATAACCGATATTACGAGCGGTGTCGGAAGAGTAGTGTGAGTTGTGGGGCACTGTGCGCCTGCCTCTTTGTTTGGCTTCGCAACAAACTGCACAGAAAAACTATTCCATCCTCGTGGTTTCTTCTGTTGGCCTGGACCCCTTTTTACCTCCATAAAAGCTTCTCGTTCATTTTTGACGTGCTCAGGGCTGCCATTTGCGATACGTGGAGGGTTCGGTTGCCGGCCGCGGCCCTACATTACCCCCGTCTCCAGCGCCTCGCAAACCTACCTGGTGTCTTGTTTAAGTGGATGGCAGGATACTATCTTGACGCTATATAAAGACATACGAATTTTACGAAATACACAAATCAGTAGTTTTTCCCCTGAAACTACAATCGCCTCTTTATATATACAAAGTACGAGTTAATTGATTGATTGTAGGGTTTAACGCGCCGACGCAACGCAGGCGATGAGGCGAGCCGTAGTGGATGGCTCCGAATTAATTTTGACCACCTGGGGATCTTTAACGTGCGCCGAAATCTCGTACACATGGGCGTTTTTGCTTTTCGCTTCCATCAGAAAAGCGGCCGCCGCGGCCGGGAATCGAACCCGCGACCTCATGCTCAGCAGCGCAACGCCTTAGCCACTGAGCCACCGCGGCGGGTAAGTACGAGTTAAAACTCAACGAATCGTACCTGTGACTTAACGATGCATTGACGTTTGATAAGCCATGGTAGTTCCACAGTTGAACAAAACATTTTGTCTTGGATTCACGAATAGAATTCCCAAACGATGCCACATAGAAAGCAAGAAGAGAAAACCCACCACTCAGCCGCGATTTGAAGCAGCGGTTTTGAATGAGCGGGAGCGAAGCATAAGTGCACTGCCCCACAAAATCGCCGGAGAAGGCACTGAACTAACCTGTATCAACGAACCTTTAAAATGCATAAACAACTCCCTTGTTGTGGCTGTAATGATGTGGCCGATGAGGCAAAATTTCACAAGAGGCAAGGAGTTTCCAAGCGCCAGGACACCCACGGTTGCAAGGATTGCAAGGGTTGCAACGTTGCAATAAATGAGATAGGCACTTCAGAAAAAGCTCACAATATAGGGGACTTAGCCATGCAGTTGCTGCAACATCCTCCTGGGGAAAGGCTCTGTTTTGAAGCGGCTCCACAGCTTCACAAGCGCCAAGGCACGGCTAGCTCAAGGCAGCCAGCGGTCGAGGCCAGATATGAAAGCTGGCCTACTTCACAGGTCGGCTCCATCGGTGACCCGCTGCCATCGCCACTTCCGGGCCATCGTAACACAGGTCCAGCATCGTCACCACGTCCGCTGGGAGAGTAAAGTAGAGTAGAGTAATTATTAAATAGGAGGGCGCGAGGCCTAGTTGAGGAAGAGAAGGTTTGAAAATAAGTGTGGCTCAGTATGGAATCTTTGCAGGCGAAACTTCATAGTGACCTAACAGTCCTTGAGTCAGTTCTTGACCGTATACAGTGTTCGTAGGACACCACCGACACGGGCCTATACTTGCCGCGGATCGACTTGAGACCCCCGCAGGGAGCTGCGATACCAAGGCTACGAAGAGAAGGCTACGAAGCGGCCAGGAAAGAAGCTGGCGGCTTATCTCTTCGGCTGTTTTGACCACTGGGTTGAGATGGCCGAAGAAGAGCAAACCATGAAGGTATCCGCAATTATAAAATCTTGGAGCAGTTCCTTTGCTCCTGAAGTTCGGAGCTAGCTCTTAGCTTAAAGAAGCGTGGATGCGAAGATGTTTGCACGTTAGCGGCGGCTACAGAGCGTTATCTGGAGCCTCAGAATTTGACAAACCTTTCGAAAGACGAGGGTTATTCACGAAAGGTAAGCTGAAAAACGACCTGTCGGGGAGAAGAGGTCGCCTGTACAGTGCTTCCTGTGCAACCAAGTCGCTCAGCATGGTGCAGGCTATCGCAACACACCGAAGGACTTTCCGAGGTGTGAATCATGCATAAATCTGGTTCACGAGACAGAGAAGGGCAAGCGTAGGAACGAAAAGGCCGGTGCTAGCAGGCTGGCCAAGCGTTTTATTTCTCGTATGGCTGGCCAAAACCTCAGCATCGCCGAAATTCAGCAGCCATTCCGAGAACAAGGGCCATCACACGAGGCATGAAAACCTCCTAACCCTTCTAGTGGGTGGCATGCCGTCTGTTGGAGGATGCGTGCTCTGAAAAAAGAAAGCGTGTCAAAGGATTCTAGAAGCATTACAGCCATGGTACGGAAAGCACTAGCTCCTAATGAGTGCCTAAGTTGGAAGACGACCAGTGAAATGCACCTTCTGCACAGTTCGGTCAAGACCTTGCAAGAGAGAATATTCCACTTTGAAGCGCCGTACTGAAATGGTGAAGTTACCGCTGCCCGAATAAAGGAGCCCACTATGTCATCATAGGCAATATATTAAGAATAGAGGAGCCCATTTGTCATCTCATTTTAGGCAGTATCCAAGGTGTGCGTGCGTCTGCAAATCAAAATCAGAAGCGGACGTATAGAGGCTCAGATCCGAAAGGCAAGCATAAGCTAATGCCGACGAGCCGTTTGCTTCTACAAACGGTCCCGTGTGACTGTACGTCGCTGTCCAAGTGAAGAAAAACCAACCGGGTGCCTTCAACAACGCTAGTCCCCTCTGCAGCTTCGACGTCTTCAGGGAGCAGCTCAAAGACTGTACCCTGAAAAGTTGTTTCCGCAAGACCATTAAACGCATTCCAATGGGTAAAGGCGATCGCTATACTTCCCTTCACGACGCGAACGTTTTGTATCATCGATACGAACTCGTGACCGGGAAGAAATTCAACAAAATTTGGTTTCAAAACATTATCGGGAACCAATTCAAAGACAGGCCTATAAGAATCCAGGCAGTCATAACGATGTCCACAGAGCAACATAACGTATTCTGGAAGAAATTTATTGCGCACGTGTGCGAGTGATGTTAACGCAATCTCAGCCCTGCAACGTATGTACACCAACCAGCATCGAAAAACAAAAAAAAAAAGTCTTGGAGCTGCTCAACAGATATCAGAATACGACGTACTTCATCCTGCGCTTAGGCAAGAAGTTTACAAACGACAGTACACCAATAAAAAATCCCCAACAGGGTGTATAGTTAAAAAAATGTCTCACGACAAGAAGAGGCCGGGAGCGAGCAGTTGCCACAAGAGCCGCGCGTGAAACGGCTCTGTTAGGAAACGGCTCCACAACTCAAGGCGCCAAGGAAAGGCGAGCCCAAGGCGGGAAGCAGTTCTAGATGGATATGAAAGCTGGCCAAACTCGCGGGTTGGCTCAATGTCGTGCGAAGAAATCGCTAGGACAGAAACAAGCGTCGTTAAAAAAGACGACGAAAAAAAAGTGCAAAGCAGACTACCCGCGCTAGATGCTCCCCCAAGCTGATTGAAACCAGCTGCGGCGGTCAGCGCTGAGACCACAGCACGAGCTGCCGCGGCCGCCTTCGAATCGGAAGCTGCCAGCGACAGCGGCAGGGAGAAGGAGCGATTTTGATTAGAACAATGAGTCGGAGGGGTGAGCGGGACAAGGATGCACGGCGGTCGGGCGACCAGACCTGCGCTGTGCCCAAAGAGGTCCTCCACAACTACAGCTTCGAGGGCATCTCCGCAAGGAAGTCGTCTCACCGGGCATCGGTAAAAGACAGCATCGCGTCCAGAGAGCTGCGTTCGCCACGACTGTGAAACGGGAGCTTGGAGCACGCTGAACCACGACGGCCCCCAAAACAATACCTGAAACTTTGAGCACCGATACACACCACGACTGCGCCTGTGGGACACGAGGTATAGCCAACTCCGTTCCAGTTGCGAACACATATTGTGGACTTTCCATTACCGTGCTTTGTCCTCACCCTTCATTCCCGGACTTTCTCTGTTTCCCGTGTGTTTGAACGCTTCACCGTTCGCTCTGCCGCATTCTCGTTAATTTCTACGTTGTTCGCTAGCTTTCCATTGTGCCCTCTTATCCTGTAGTGGCCTCTGTTTGTTGTGTGTGTACTTATTTGAGTTTCGGGTAGAACATTAACTAGTCTCGTTTCCGAAGTTTCTTCATCTATTTTTTATTGTCCAAGAACCTGACACTCAAGACACTGTAATCTATGCCTATGATCTCGACCGGCATTGTCGTGGGTTTGCGAACCTCGGATCGATCCTCCCGGCGCCCCGCTGCCATGGGCGCTCCTGGGCCATTGTAACTAGGGTCAAGCATCCTCGCCACTCCGTTGCTAGAGCTGCGACACGTCCTCGTGAAAGACTACGTGCAACCGGCATCGAGGCGGCGCTTCACCAAAATTCACACGCGGCCCATCCCGACCCACGTAGGACGTTCTGTTTCCCTCGTATTACTCCCAGTGCATGTGTGTACTGTCCTCATGCTACAGTAAAGTTCTGTTTTAACAACAGAGCTGTTTAAGCTTGAGTTTGTTCCTTGGCGTCATCGAAAATTTCCCAGAAAAAAAAAAAAACTCCCTCATCTCCAGGTTCTCGGGACGGCCTTCCTGCAGTTACTTCAGCAACAATATACCGAGCGCGCGCTTGCGTGCGCCTCGTGAGGAGCTTCCGGCGTCGTCCAGGCTTGCGCGTGGGCTGGCGTCATGTCAGGAGCTCCCTCCTTTGTCGTCGTCGTCTTCGTCACGGCGACCCCGTGGAGCGCCAGCTGCTACAGGGCTTCCCCTAAAGCCTGAGGGCATTGTGTTTTCCACGTGATTTTTGGTCTGTGGAGCCTGGGAGTTCTGCGGCGGGGTTTTTGAGACGGGAAGCCCTGGGTAGGTAGGAGAAAAACTGCGTGTCGGTGAAATGTGCGAATTGTTACACGAAAAGAGTAGGGTTCTGGAACTAAGCACCGTACGCTCACTCAGCTTCCCTAAAACGTATGTCTCTAACGAAACAACAATATGTATGAAAACATTTAAACCTCGATGGCGGCCTGGGCTATGCGCCCTGTTATCACAAACCTTTTGACGCGTGACACTCGGGATTTTCAAACGGGTCTTCAGCTGCCACGCAAAGACGCGAGTGTCCAGTCTCAGATCCTCAAAGTCCCATTCATTATTGTTTTTGGGACGACTAATATACGTATAAAAGCGAAACAGGCTCTGCTGCATGTAATTAAAAGCAACAGAAACCTACATGAGAACACAAAGTTTGCAATGTAAAAAGCACTATGAGAAATAGTGACATGGGTGTGATGGGAGTGGACTCATAGCAATCAATTTCGTTCATGGCCCGTGACCTTAGCCATCGATGTTGTCACAATCCCAGTTAGTGCTGGAGGCACCCACCAAGCAGTGAATGCCGGAAAGATTACACCTAAGAAGGATTTCATGCTTGACAAAGTTATCGCGAAATCCGTAGTGGCATGACAGCGGCGCCAAAGTAAACCCGGGAGACTTATTCTGGGTGGCCCGGCCTAAAGGGACATGGTGTGAGCTGTAAACGTTGTCTCATTGCCTTCCCGCAAGAATGGCCAGGCGCATATAGAGAGAATCTTAGTTTTTACCACTGAATTAGGGGGAATGTTTCCAACAAAAAGTAGGCTTTCATCTGTTTTTCTCTAGTCCAACCTTTCATACAGATTTTCGACGTAAGCTACAGCCACACACCGGGAACTCCACAACCCCTGGTTTTATAGAGTATTCGGATGTTAACCCTTTACGTCATGTCTGTGCGTTAAAAAAACGCTGACATTACCCAGACAAAGCTTCAAGTTCGAATTTTTAAGTCAGATTTACCATGTTAAAATATACGCACTGTTGTCGAAATTATGGTAGTAATTCTGGAAATCATGAACGGTGAATTCTGTAACCTCTGCAGCCCTAATTACAAATATTGTGATGTTCGAGACCATGGTTGTGCAACCTGTGGCACGCGGAGTGCTCTTATGCGGCACCCAGCACGTCGCCAGATTCCCCACCTCGCGCCCTGTGACTATATCTGACGGCAGACGCGCCAGTTGTGACCTAAAAGGCGGTTATTGTTTATTTATTTATTTCATACTGCGGACCATTGAAGGTCCATGCAGGGTGGGTAATTACATAATATTCCAAGCAAGAAATACAATGGAACATGAGAACAGTGAAACAAATGTAGCAACGAACGTCACTTGGAATGAGATATAGGGCCTGTAAGAGAATGATAAGTAAAACAAAGCAACAGACATCATTTTGAACAAGGTGCGGGCTCTGCAAGAGAATTCCAATCAGCTATTGCTCGAGGAAAGTAAGAGAATTTAAATGTGTCGGTTCTAGCAAAATAGGGCGTAAGTGAATGAGGGTGGTGATGGCGCGAAGGTCGTCTCATTAGAGGGGATAGATACGGAGTGGCGTCAATGGCCAATTGTTTGTTGACGAGTTGCGCTAGAAAATCCAGGCGAAATTGTTTCCTCCGAAGTTGGAGGAGAGGGATATGGTTAGCTTGCATAAGGTCAGAGGGGGAATCAAGTGGCGAAAATTTAGAGAAAACGAATCTAACGGCTTTTCTTTGAATCCTTTCGAGTTTAGTAATGTTAGCATCAGTGAACGGATCCCATACAATGCATGCATATTCAAGTTTAGGGCGAATAAGTGAGGAATAAGCAAGTAATTTAACGTTTGGAGGTGTTTTACGCAGTTTGTGCCTCAAGAAACATAGCTTTCGCAGAGCAGAAGAGCAGACATTGTCAATATGGGAATTCCAGGACAGATTGTCGGTAAGTGTTAGACCTAGATACTTGTGGTTGGTGACTTGTGTTAAAACAGAAGACCTTAGTGTGTATGTGAAAGGAATGGGCGTTTTTTTACGAGTTATGCGAAGAAGGACAGGTTTATCATTCTTAAGCAACATTCCCCACTCCCTACACCACTCATTGATATTATTTAGGCTTGCTTGGAGGTCACCTTGATCATTGGAGCAGGAAATACTTTTGAACAAGACACAATCATCCGCGAACAATCGAATGTTAACACCAGGCAACACGACAGACACAATATCATTAATATACAATAAAAAAAGCAAGGGTCCTAGTACACTTCCTTGAGGTACGCCTGAAGTCACTGGAAGACTCCCCGATTGTTGCCCACCTACCGTTACACGCTGTAAGCGGTTATTCAAGTAAGCGGTGATCCAGCTGATTATCATATCTTGAAGGCCTATTGATCTTAATTTTAAAATTAGTTTGTCATGCGGGACCTTGTCGAATGCTTTACTAAAATCTAGAAATATGGTATCAATTTGACCGTTATTATCGATTACTGAAGCGAATGAATGAACTATCGTTACTAGCTGCGTTACTGTCGAATAACCTTTCCTGAATCGATGATGCCAAGGTGTTAATACAGAACGTTCTTCTAAGTAAACCAGTATGCGGTTAGCTATGATGTGTTCAATCAATTTACAACAGGACGATATCAAGGAGATAGGACGGTAGTTTTCGGGTAAAGATCGGTCACCTTTCTTAAATATTGGTACAATTCGGGCTGCCCTCCAGTCTTCAGGCAGCATACTGGACATTAGTGAGGCACGGAACAAAACTACACGGAATTTTCCTAAGGATTCGGCGTATCGCCTCAAAAACGAATTCGGGATATCATCCGGGCCACAAGACGTTTTGGTTTTTAAGTTTAACAACATTGAAACAACACCAGGATAAGAAATGAAAGATACATCTGAGGGGACAAAAGATACAGCATTGGGTGTACATGGGTTTGAGCAGGAGAATACGCTTTGAAAGTAGTTATTGAACTGTTCTGCAATTGATGCATGGTCAGTAATACATACCCCATCAATAAATAGCTCTGAGACGGGCTGTTTTCGTTCGCTTATGTAATTCCAGAATTTTTTAGGTTCATTCTTTATAAAGTCAGGCAATGTTGTTTGGAAGTAATGCTCCTTCGCGCTCTTTAGTTCACCTGAAATTTTCTCTCGCAAATCCTTTAACAGATGGGACGGAGTGTGCTTTTTCTTAAGACGCTTGATCTTTCGCTTAAGGTGGATAATGTTACGAGTCATCCAGGGGGTTTGTTTAGATGTACGTTTAAATTTGTTAGGTATGAAGTTACTGATGCAGAATTGACACATATTCCTAAAACGGCTCCAAAGTGTGCGGACGTCTTCCTCGCAAAAGCCTTCAAAAGCACTTTCCATGTATTCAATAATCCTTGCATCATTCGCACGAGAAAAATCTTTAAAACAGCCAAGCGGTGGTTTGTTGTGTCTCTTGAGCCGTACCATAGGCATCGAGACGCTTACGAGGAGGTGGTCAGATATGCCTGGTTCAATGGTGACTGACGTAGTGTCAGCGTAAGTTCTGGGAAGGAAAACCAAATCAAGAATAGAACTGCAAGTTCCCTGGACACGTGTAGGCTGGAGAACAACCTGAGTAGTGTCATGTGTAAGCATTAAATCAAATAAAATATTCACTTGCTTTCTGTTTTGCGAACAATCGTGAAGGCGTTCCCAGCTAACGTCAGGAGATTAAAATCAGCAACCAAGATTACCTTATTTTTGCTATGTTGTGTCATGTGAGCCTGCAGTTTTTCAAGATAGTCAATCGGTGCATCAGGTGCCCTGTACAGAGCATATAAAATGAACTTGTGGCGTGAACAACTCAGACTGATACACAAGCATTCTAGGTCGGCGACTTCTCCTAGTGATACGGCTTCAATTGGGCTTTTGATAAGCACCGCTACACCACCACCCCTTCCAGACCGGTCTTTGCGGAACACTCTGTAGGAAGGGGGAAATACATCCTCGTTACAGACTTCTTCGCGCAACCAGGTTTCAGTTATTATGGCGACGTGTGGATCATTTTCAATGAGTGCAACTTCGAGCATATCCGTCTTATTCGCTAGGCTACGCGCATTTATGTTGACCAGTCTGAGCTGTTTGTCGGCTGATACGACATTCAGTCAAAGTTCCGATAGGGAAGGTTGTTTTGCCGTTTTTTTTCGTCACTTTCACCCGTTCATTTTTGCATTCATCGCAGATGTACTCGTCCTTGTCTATTTTTAATCTGTCATGGACCAAATATACCTTTTTTCCATTATTCTTGTCCGCCTTGGCACTTTCCCACAACAGTTTGCGCTTGCGCAAGGTTTGCGGGGAGTAGTCATTCTGTACAGAAATTTTTGAACCCTTTAGCTTTGTGACGTTTCCAAATATAGCTTTTTTTTCATTAAAATCTTGAAGGTAAACGATTACTGGCCTATTACCGGTATTTTTGCCAAGCCGATGAATTCGCCCGATAGATTTGCACTCGACTTCTAAAGTTTTCTTGAATACGTCTGTGACAACTTTTTCTTTTAGAGTTTCGCCCGTTTCCTCTGCACTTTCTTCGAGGCCATAGATAATCAGGTTCGAGCGTCTACTTCGATCTTCCAGATCAGTTAATTTTTGGGATTGAAAAGTCATGACATTGGCCATTGAATTAAGGCTTGATTGCTCTTGTTCCGTGGTTTTTAGAGACGATGAAGGTTCGGAAATCCTTTTGTCAATTTGGGTGCACAAGTTCTTCAGATCAGTTAGCATGGTAACTGCAGAAGCCAGTTCTGTCTTAATTCCAGCAATATCTGCCTGAATCGCAGCTTGACCAGCAAGCAACGTTTCTAAGACGTCTTTGTTCGAAGGACCGGGACCAGGGTTTGATTCCACGTCACCACAAACAAGCAGTTTACATACAAGGAAGCAATCAAACGCAATTTTCAGGCACTGATGGGGGCACGGCACGACCACGATACCACGACTGTCGCTACGAAATGAGGTTGAGTGAAAACTAACCTGCAAGATCAAGTAGGAGCGGCTTAGAATCATGGCACTGCCGGGTCTGCCGTGCCCACAAAAGACGAAATTCTGAGGGGCCTCTTTTATAGTAGTCGCCGAAGATGATGTGACGTCACGGAAGTCATGTGCCACTTGAATGATCGGGCCACCAGGGGGTGTCCAATCCTTGAAGACGATGACAGGCAGTGCGCGCTGATCGCCGTCGATGAATTGTCCTTTCATTCGGTCATGCTGCTGCTGACACGTGTAGCCGTCTGCAGGAAGCGCGGCCAGGGCAAGCACGATGGTCTGCAAGATCAAGTAGGAGCGGCTTAGAATCATAGCACTGCCGGGTCTGCCGTGCCCATGCCGTGCCGTTAGGCGGGAGACATGAACGGAAGATTGATCGCTTCAAGTTGGCATTGTCCCCCACCCTCACACATAGCCAGAATATTGTCAATTATTTTAAAATACTTTTTTTCTTTGCTTGCAACGCACGCCTACCCGTTTTGCCGACGTCGGGCTCCCCGCCGCATCGAGTTTATAAAACTCGGATGCTCGCCTGAGAAGGTCGTAGACCCATGTTCTGGAGACAGCTAAATAGTACCGGAGTGTGTCAGCCCGAGGACTAGACTGCGCACTGCATCCAAAAATGCGACTCTCACAGTTGAGCACCACTGTCTCAATTAAATCAAAGTAAGATTCTTCTACGGCGTGCAACCACGAATACGAAGCAAAAGATGCATACAACACAGCGAACATGTTTTGTGTGTATATTTGCCATCACTGTTAGGCGAAAAAGAAGACGAAGGGTATCGTTAGCATCCTTCTTTCCGCGCTCTGCAAGAATTAAAAGGTACCGACTGAAATATTTTGGAGTTCTCCACCCAATACTTTCACGCATAACCATTCATTCATTCATTCACTTCTAGGGGAAGAGGCCTTCAGTGGCCTACGTTCATAGGTCTACGTAAAGGAGCAGAACGTGGAGAAGTGCATGGCAACACAATAAGAAAGAGCGAAAAATAATAATGAAAAAAAGAGAATCACCCAGGCGCATTATTTTTGCTGATGTACTGTTATTGATAAATATTTTATAAATTTGGCATGTTCTCAGCGACCTTGTCAATTAATCGGGGCGCTGTGTCACTGAACAAAACTGAATTATTTGTGCACCAGCCTCAAACTACTTTCGTTATCCATGTAGAACGCTACTTCCTGCCCTGGTGTTGTAAGTAAATAGTCGGGACCGTATCTTTTTGTTGGCCGGGCGTCCAGAGGAAGTTTAGTGGTTATATGTTTTTCGTAGTGCAGTCAATTGGCAAGGTGTTCTCGAAAGCAAAGTGCGCTACCAAAGAAGACTGACGTTGGCTCCACACGATAATGTAGAAAGGCTGAGACGATCTCGTCTTTCGGAAAGGGCCAGTAAACGCTGTGAGTGGTGAATAATCATGTGGGAGACAATGGTGACCTTAGCACTTTCTAAAGTTTTGATTAAGGGTGGGCAGTTCACATTCCCTTCGAGTATCGTCTAAACTCAAAAGAGAATACAGAGCTATGCAACCGGTTAATAAAGAAATCGCATTAAGAACCTCTAAAACGATGGTTCGTGTTCTCAGTAGGCAGAGTTAGATTTCAAGGAATATCACTGAAAATTTAGCTGATCTGTGATTCCCAATAAATTCGTTATTTTTTACCAACATTTGTGATGGAGTGTGAAACATATCTTCAATACTGCCTGATTGATTGTGATTGTGTGCGTTTCTTTCTTACCAACAGATAATGTCAGAACGTTGGTTCTTCATACTTTCAAACTAAAGGCGCTAAAGCACATACCAAGCACCATTAAGGCAGCCAAGGCGCTTTATCTGTCTTGTCTATACTTATCGTTTATTTTTTGCCATCTTTTAGCGCATTTATTTTCAAATTACGCTAGTTTTTAGCGCATATATGAATTCAAGAAAAATATATACCCACATATAAGTTGTAAACTTTCATTGTAGAAGCCTCACTTTGAAGCTTACGAAGCTGAAATGTTAACGTATTGTAACTTTTGCTGTATTCCTAATCTCTGGAACAGAGGCGTAATTGTGTGCTTCTAAATACAACGTTTGATGTTCAGGAAATAGAAGAGATATTTGCAATGCCTTGAAGATTTTGCGTGAAGAAGAAACAGCAACGCCACAAACATTCACGAGCTTTGCAAGGGGTATGCACGGCAGCGACCGCGATTGCCTTACAGCTATGCCATTACAATGATTCCTCGAGAGAAATATTTGCTCAATTTAGCTGTTGACTTGAGTTCAATAACAACAAAAACAATTGCGGGAAGTGGTTGTGTCAGGTGTTTTTTGTGTGTATTGACATGGAACAGGCGCCTGTAAATCTGTGCACACTAGTGAGGCATTGGCGTTGCTTTTTTGGTTAATAACATTGTGCAACTGCTTTTGGTGTGCCATATGGTGCTAGTAATAGGCCGGTATGAGCAGCAAGGGGTAGGTGCGGTGTTGGTACGACCAGTTACGACATAGCATACAACCAATTTTCATTTGTCTCCTGAATACCAGGGCTTCAAAGAGGGCACAAAATTTGAGTATAACATCCGCCCCCAAACAGTTTTCTGCGGGTAGGCGGGGATGATGCCCCATACGAACCAGAGAGTACTGAGTTCTGTTGTGCCAAAATTATTTTCCGTTTCCGATCCCAGCTAGGCAGGCATGCGACGTCAATTTAGTTAAGCACAGGAAGACGGGCACATGGCGATAGGCACCCGAAGGTCCACACACGGCCTTGAACACATGGCTACGAACACACGCTGAGAGATACATGCTCTTTGGTGTACCTTCATAAATTGCCCCATATATATTCTGAAGGTAAACTAAATAATCATCTAAATCAAAGCTTCCCGCTGTAAAGCGAGCCAGTGGAGCGCAAGACCAATGCCTCGCCACACAATCTTGTCACACAACCGTGTGCTGTGCTGGGAGAAAACGACAAGGCTATTATTTTGCCAGCTGGTCGTGCGAATAATTTCGAGCGAACAAGAAAATCTACTCCAGACAGATGCTGATATACTATTATATGATGCTGAAGTGATCCGACAGAAAGCGATTCTGCAAGAAATTCGACAGAAACAGAAAATACGTACGTACGACACCTAAGTAAGACAGCTTGTGTCCCTGCTTGCTGCTTCCTTTGATCAATGCCTCGGAAGGTAACATTGCCTATTTTCAGCCGGAGGCTAATTTGTGCAGACGTTCTCCACTGTCATATCGTATCTGAAAATTGCGATGATCATGGGCAGTTTTGCGAAGAGTATATTTATTCACAATAGTGAAAGTGCGATCAAAAAACAATATCTGCGTGTTTAGAGAGTGAGGCAAAGAACTACGCAAGAGTCAAAAGTGATCACGGGAAACAAAGTGTTCTATACGGGATGTTGCAATTATTTTTGGAATGATTTTCGCACAGTCCGCATCGACAACGTCCATCCTAGTGGCACAAATCAGCCAAAACACCAATCCACACAAAAGGCATCTTTCAAATGTTTTACGTAATTTAAAAACCAATATTTTCTGTTAATAATGCTCACCAACTAACGGAAATAATTTGCTTCACATAATTTCGTGGATATAACACTTTCAGGGTATAGAACGAATATTTGAATCACCCCAAGAAAAGAATGAAGTCATGAGTTGTGTAGTTAGGCCACCGGAACTTCTACGTGCCTAAATGAAGCTACCGATACTTTTGATTTGAATACTGCGTTAAGAGTTTACGGTTGCTAAACAGGTCCCCCTTTTTCACCCGCACTTTCACAAAATAAACCATTTTAATTTACACAGTGCATTGTACTTTTATGACTTGCTGCCCCCGCTTGAGCGAAGTCAAGAAATGCTTACTCTCAAGAACGGCCCAGGACTATCAACTATGGGATTTTTGACGCCGACAATAGCAGAAATATTCGGTGTCACGATAATCAGAACGTGTCTAATTGGTGTCAGGAATATTATTACTGAGGCCATCATGGCTCCTTCAAAAAGTGGTGCACGTTTGTCGAAGGCAAACAAAAAGAGTAAAGAATATGTGTGGCAATGTGTGGCACCGGTGTCGAGACATTTTTTTCTCAAACGGTCGTGTGACGAATTGGTGGGAGAATCAAAATTTTAACATAAATTTATTAATTTCCGATGAATAAAGGATAGTTTGCTTCCGGATGCGCGCTCAGGTAATGTAACGCATGAAATATCTTTCAAATAAAACAACCACGTATTTTGTTTGCATGTCCCCTTTAACGCCAACGCAACGTGCGTTTTGTTTCAGGCGAAAAAAAGTATGTTTTGCAAGTCGTCCGGATTCATGACACCAGACGCATATTTTGCGGCCCGAAATCAAGTTCGCTTGTCGTATGCGCTGAGTGGCTGCAACAACTTGGGCATATCACTTCACTATATTAGGGATCGCGCGTTCATCAGATTTGACGTTTCAGTTATGCCTTAATACTAATGACCTGTGTGCTGATCCTTCAGAAAAACGGGCATGATTTGTACCCAGTATGAGGAAAGAACCAGCGGAGCGTTCGAAAACGGTGTTTGGTCTTTAGGACTACCTGGCACTGCTTCGTATAAATAAGCAAAAGAAAGTTTTGCTGCGATTCTTCATATATTACGATTCACAATGGAGCCTAGAAGATTTTCGCTTGTTCTTTTCTTGGCCCCGCCTTCTCACATGCTTTGAAAGTTCAGATCGCACAAACTAAATTTCGCATAACAGACGAATTTGATGCGCTCGGTCAGAGGCTGTATTAAGTGCAATGCACTTCTTAAGCGACCCTGAACCTGCGTCCACCG
Source organism: Haemaphysalis longicornis (assembly GCF_048455015.1). Taxonomy (NCBI): domain Eukaryota; kingdom Metazoa; phylum Arthropoda; class Arachnida; order Ixodida; family Ixodidae; genus Haemaphysalis; species Haemaphysalis longicornis. Next base: position 194,871,826 of record NW_027526361.1, read on the forward strand.
GCGATGTCCGCATCACATACCCACGTGGGGGATTGGCCAGGAATCTCCTCGTCTTCCTTGGCAACGGGGGGAGATGGGCGCGTGCTGCCTGGCCGCTGACATGGCACATACCCACATGGGGGATTGGCCAGGAATCGGGCGTGAGAAGGGCTAATGCACCCGCTTAATTAAAGGAGTACTGACACGAAATTTCAAAGCTGAGATCCGCTCTAGCAATCAAGTACAACGACAACACAAATAGGTGTCTGTGAATAAATGCATCTTTCTTTCTTTGTAGTTGTGTGTGTGTGTGTGATCTCTCTTTCGCGAACATTACCGAACCGCGCAAATTCAAGTCGTGCATTCGCACTTTCACATTCTTCCCCTAGGGGAAATGCGGGGAATTTTTTTTGGACAACTGAGTGGTACCACGTAAGATAGATTCCAAGCCACAGCGACAAAGGTCCCCAATTGGTGTAGACTGTTGCATAACTCCGAATAATCGCGGAACTTGTAGCACTGGTGCTCTCAGTGGCTAAGGCGTTGCGCTGCTGCGCATGGGGTCGCGGGTTCGATTTCCAGCCGCGGCGGTCGCTTTTCTGGTGGAGGCGAAAAGCAAAACGCGCGTGTGTACGAGATTTCGCCGCTCGTTAAAGATCCCCAGGTGGTCAAAATTAATCCGTAGCCCTCCACTACGGCGTGCTGCACCGCCTGCGTTGCGTCGGCGCCTTAAACCCTACAATCAATCAACCACTGGTGTTTCTTAGCCGCATAACCCGTATGTGGAATTAGGAAACACGAACCCTCAAACGTCGCGTATTACAAGTACATGAGGTTTGATTGTCATCTGGATATTGGCAGCACACGCAGAACCTTACTTGGCAGAGTGAAGATAAACAAATAAATGGGCAGTGATATTTTGCCCAAACGGCCACATTCAAGGTTGACCACGGGGAGAGATACTAAATACGTTCGTAACGCTAGCTTTTTTCTTCTGCGCCTCGGTATTCTTTTGTCTACTGCCTTCTCAGGAACGCGTTTGCTGCGTACTATGAAATGGCCGATACATGACGTGGGTGTTGACGTCGGAATGAAATGAAGCGGCGTGAGGTGGCCCGCCTTCGGACACTGACGCTTACAGCAGGACGAACGCCGTTCAGCTCGCAGTCAGCGCACGACGACCTGCGATGCGTCGGTGAGAGGGAGTTGAATTCGTGGACGTTCTACAACAACGGCTTGGCGTAGGTGTCCTCTTTCGAATACCGGCCTCTGCGCAACGCTTTGCAGTTGAAGTTGGTGCTGGAGTAGTAAACACGCAAGAGAGAACTTGAATTCAATGTTTCTTCTCTCGTGAACCAGTTTACCCGAGTCTCTAACCGCTTTGATCTCGCCATATCGTCATGTTTGTGTAGACTACGTGTATGTAATATCTTCAAGCCCAGCTGCTATGGTCTCGGGAAGAGACTGGCAGTATTGTAAATAAAATAAATCCTGCGCACATTTAAACATAAGGGGAGTCTGCTGCCTGGCCAGTTTGGTAACACTATTCCGAAAATCACCAAATAATCGTTCTAGCCTTTCTGGTTCTGCGGACATCGTCAAGCTACCATAGTAGCTGTTGTTTGGCTACCTGTGCAGCGTATACTGCGAAATAAAATTGAGTAGAATATACATTTGGTTTCCCTTACAAGCCCAAACATTTTAAAAATAGAAATTGTTCTACAGGTAACTTGGGTTAAAAGCTTTCTACAAGCTTTTTACCACCAAAAGGAGGTTTTCTAAAGGTTTACGCATTTCACCGCCACTTTTCGACATTGCCCGCTTCGTGTTCACAACATCTTTTTCGGGATCGAAAACGCCTATACACTGCAGCACTAAGCAGTCATTCATTTAGTCCTCTGACCAGAACATCACGTCCTTACTGCTCCTCGATTTCTGCAGTGAAGTGTAAGTGTTATTCAGCAGAACTGATCCCGCTTCTTAGACCCAACCAGAATTCTTCGGACAGAACCCATGATGGCGGCGTCGGGATAGCGGGTCTGGGATGTTCGGGGCAGGGTCTCTGGGGCCTGAGCCCATTTTACGAAGCCAGTACGTGTACACTGTTGTAACGCTGGAACGTGTCACCTTTGTCCCATTTTACATTTTTGTTCATATCGTCGCGTTACACGTTTGCTGCGGCGAGGTAATCCACAGCGACGTCTTCCGCACAAATAAAAACCGGATTGCCCGTACCAACGTGGACAAAGTGCTGACGTAGCATCGGCTTCAGCTTCATGTCCAGCACGTCATTAACGTCACCATCAATGGCCGCTTCTTGAATAATATTATGTGCCCTTTTGTTTTAGTTAGAGCTATGGCGGGTGTGTTAAACATCTTTCACATAAATACGAGTAGTAGGGTAATAATTCAACACAATGTTTTGCTAGAAAGAGAGCAATCTTTAAAACAAAATATTTTGCCTTCATAAAAGTATCTTCGCTTTTTGGCGCAGCGCCTCAATTTCCCCTAATCATCATCATCATCATTGTCATCATCGTCGTCGTCATTCCTCGTCGTAGAGGTCGTTGCACCCGTGGTCGCCGCCTACTCAGGTCTACTGCCGGACGAAGGCCTCTTCCATTCACCTCCAACCACTCCTCTCCTGCGATGCTCGAGCCCTAAAGTCTGTGACAAATTCAAGCACTCATTAACCGCAAATTTATTGTCTCGGAAGATTCTGTTTAAAAACACAATACAAGCACTGGCACATCTTAACTATTTATTCGCCAGCCGATAGGCATGATAGTGGTTTCTAAGAATTTCATTGTTTGCGATGAAAGAAACATAGAAGTCTGCTGAACGCTCTGACAGCATCTTGTCTTGAAAACGTGCGTGCCAGAATGTTTTTGTTTTTCTAAAGAATGGACAACAGGGCGAGTTGGAATTGGTTCATAGCCATTCCAACGGCGCATAGTTTTTTTAAGAGAGCGGCGAAGCGTTCGTTATATGGATGGTGTTAGTGGTTCAGGGGAAAAATACCCCGCGCCCGAGAGTTTTGTTCGATATTTTTACAAATTATTGTCGGTGGTCTCACTACTTCTCTTTTGCTCTAATGTTTATGTGATTTCGTAAAAAATTCCAAAATAAAAAAAAAGCTTCAGGTTCTTTATCCGATGTTTCACCATCGAGGCAATAAAACGTTTTTAAAAATTTGTCATTATTCTGCTCCGTATAATAGGTGTTCACAAAGCAGAACCAGCGTTGCATGACAAAAATAAGACAAAAAGTTTTCTTTAGAAATTCGGCACCAGCAATCTGTCCAAAACGTTTTATGGCTTAATAAGCCGAATAAAAGAGGGAGGGTTCTGTTTTGGTATGTTTTTGCAATTGTCAAACATGCATGACAAACATACATAAATGCAGAAGGTGTGGCAAGGAAAAAAATGACTGGTCCCCCACAGAAAGCCCTGGCGCGTTGGGCATTTTTGCGCAAGGAATTTTTGTCATGTCACATAAAAAGGCCGTAAATGTAGCAATGGCCGTAGGCTCTCTTGTGTGCAGCGGTCATTCAGTAACGGCGGTGAGAATTTACGAACGCTATTAAGGAACAAAATACCCTGTACGTGTGGATCCCCACCTGCCCTCGCAGAAGCACACAGCTTATTTAACAGCTCAGTTATATTTTATTTAACGCAGCGTATAAAAAAATGGCCGCCAAAAGACAGCGCGTTCATCAGCCGAAATGAAGTGGGACGCATGGTTACAAAATAGGGGTTCAACTCGCTAGAGCAAACAAAAAATTTGTGTGCGTATCTCTGTTTGTAGCAACATTGTTCACCCCACTATTTGGAGTCCTGCTGTTTCATGTGTTTCTTGTGCGGGATGATTACGGAGTAGTACTATATGCATTCTTGAGGACGGTCTTCTACTGTAGGGGTGTGTACACGGCCTGAAAAACTATTTATTCTTATACTTTCCGACGTCATGGGGCACATCCGAAGCCTCACTATCATCGCATTCTGAGTACCGCTGGTGATTTCCTTCACAAAGCATGGAGATGCCAAGTAAGTAACCCAATGACGGCAGCGCTTGGAACATTCTATGCCTGTCAACCAGCATCTCACCTACACGGTGAAGAATGGGTGTTGTGCCCTGTCAAGAAACCTATTTCGCACAATAGCGTCTAATGTCAGAAGACATTGAACCCGAGAGGAGTCATAATAACAAACGAATGTGAGTTTGCTATGTTACGCGACGGAATGCAAAAACAAATTCTAATACCCCCCCTCCACCCCCTAACGTTAGGCGATCTCAGACGAGGCGTGCGCTAGTACGTGCTGGACGCTACACGAGGCCACTGATGCACAGGTGATGGGAGAGGCCCTCCTTGCTGATGAATCATTTCGCGCGGAATTCCGCCGGGGTGTACTTAGACTTCCGCGGTCCCTATTTAGTCGGGCACAGGGAAGCCAATGTGAAAGATTCAGAAAGGGCCATCTATTCGTTGTTTTTGCCTTCGTCCTTTGCCGACATAGTAAAGGCACACTGAACAGCGGCACATATTATTCGATCCCTATGTAGCAACAGTATAGGGCACCGGCTTGCCCTGCGCTCCGTTTCTTTATTGCATTTTCAAAGATTTAAACTAATGTGAAAGTATCAGCCCCTAGCCCCATATATTCCTTTCGCACCATTTGAAGAATATATTTCTTTTTATTTCGGTTTGAGCTAACCCACGCCTTAAAAAAAGAACACTAATAAATTTCGAAAATGAGGAGGAAATCTCTAATTAAGTTATGTGCTTCTGTACGAGCGGGGTAATTCCACAAAAGTAATATCAAACCTTTTGTTCCTTCCGCTCAGTTGCCAGCTAAATAAATATCTTTTAGGCTTCATTGCGCGGAGGCAATGGTACCGCCAAAGTTCGTGATTTATTCACCATTGAGGGAGTGTTAGAACAAACCTTAGGCATTTTTATATGTTAAAGTATTGGGCTTGGCTGGCTTCAAATGTGCGGAAATCATAAGAAATCTCAAAGAATCGAAAGAATGACAACGTGGCAGGCCAGCACATCTAAGAATTACGGGGAACATTGAGTCAGTGCACGTAATGAGTGAAAACTAAGCCCGAGATTCTTGACCAAATCGGCACGGCCGAGGTTGTTGAAAACTTGCAAAAGGGAGTCTCGGCAATACATGTACCTTGGTATAGAATTTAAATATCTTGCATGTGTATCGCGGTGCCCATGAAAGGTGCATTTTTGAATCCTTATCTAAGGTGATAATTTTTTCGTATCTCCTATTTCTGCATACTCGACCATTTACATGATCTGCCCTGTGTAGAGCAGCCGGGTATTAATTATCGTTTATTTCGGAAGTGGAACCACTACAAAGTTAAATAAATACTACTTCTGCTTGGTTTTCTTGCCTAGTTGTGGGCTTCCGTTGCCCAGTCAGTGTACAAGGTTTTCCTGATGTGTGTAGAACACACCTTTCCTCAAGGGGTTTTTTGTCATTCGTAGTGCTTGCAAGCGCTGGATGCTGACTGCAAAATAAAATTTAATTTCTTGTATACTGCTTCTGAGAGAGTGCACACCAAACTGCTGATTTCGCGTGTTTAAAATAAATATATACGGAAGCTTCTTCAATTTTTTCAAAACGGAGAAAGCCTAAAACAAGAATCTTCAATTTCGGGTAAAAATATACTCTATCGCAAGGAAACCAAGTACGCGTTCCAAACGGGCAGTTCTCAAATGAGGGTTGTGGGATATTGGGTGTTTTCAGAAAGGTTTATAAAATAAAAAAAAAAACTTTGCATTCTACACCACACGCATTCTTGCGATGTTTCCTACGGTGAAAACAACACAACTTCACCTCTGATTAGGTCGTCGCGGAAATGACACGGAATGGTTAAACGTGAGCATGCACAGTCAAACAACGTCATATATCTTCTTTTAATAGAACATTACCATTGAGTGGGAGTTATTCTGGAAGCTCCGTTGTCACCCTTTTTCGCAAACAGAGTATTTCTGTTGCACGGACCTTAAGGTCTGGCTGTACAGCTTAACATGGCGAGGTGGGTGGTATAGGCTACTTCGTCCTGAATAATATTTGTAATCTTTGTAACTTAAGAGCCCTTCAGATAGTGCTAGTAATAAAGCGAGTTGTGTCTCCTTGCGCAGCGATGAAGCGGCCGACAGCTGCAGTTTTATTCGCTCGGGAGCGACATAGCAGCGGCAACGAGGACCGCGCTTGCGCTATGCGATTAGTCGCAAGCAAGGATGAGTGCCCCACGACCCCCGGAATTCACCGACGAAGGACGTACGCGGCCCAGGTACCGTGTTCACCTGGAAGCTTATTCAAAGCTAATAGCATCGAGGAGCCGGTGAAGAAGCGAGCACTGCTCATAGCTTCGCTCCCGAACAGTGCGGTGGGAATGGTACATGCACGGTGTCATCCGAAAAAGGCTGATGAGCTTAGCTACGAGAAAGTCATCAGCCATTTGTAGGAATACTACGCTCCGCAAGTCAACGAGATGGCTGCCAGTTATGCTTTCTTCAGTTGCTCGCAGCAAGAAACTGCTGGTGCTCAGGATTTTACTACGGAAATTCGACGGCTAGTAGAGAAATGTAACATTGCAATTCCACTAGAGGGCAAGTTACGAAATCGAATCGTTTGCTGCGTCCGGGGTGGCGATTCGAGGCGAATTTTAATAATTCAACAAAAGCTCACACTGTAGAAGGCTGTAGAATTAGTTATATCAGCACAGGAAGCGGGTGAGGACGCAGCGAAAACATGCAATCTGCGGTTGCGAACCGCATTCAGAGGACTAACGCAAGCACATTCGAGCAGTGTTCCAGCGGTGCGGCAAACAGGGACATCTACGCCGGATGTGCGGACACTGGCGTGAATTCTCGTACGCAATTGCAGCGGGAGGACACACAGACTCGAAGAAAATTAAGTCCTGCACACGATAGCAACGGTTATTGAACAAGAAGCCAGAATCCACAAGATTAAGCGAATTTAAATATCACGGCCTGGAATAATGTCCCTCTTACAATGCTTGTGCACACGGGAATGTCCAAAGTGTCATATCCGGAACGGTCTATCGGAAGGAAAAGGCCATGCGGCCGCCGTTTTTGAAAACGCAGCCAAGGCTATTTTGTCTCTTTAGATAACTTCCATTTGTGTGAGGACTTAGCATGACTGCTACGTGTGATGGCATAGATGTTGTTGGCACAGTAACAGTAGTCGTGAGCACCGGACCGTCCTTGTGCGGCAGGGATGCACTCAAAGCGTTCAACGAAGTGGGCGTGCCAGTTTCGTCTAATGTAATCGTGAGTGAGCAACCAGTGGAATCAAAAGCTGCCCCCAAAAAAATACAAGAGATGCGGAACGAGTGCGCCGACGTCCTTGCTCCGTAGCTAGTCCTCTGCAAGTGCCCAACCATGGCGTTTCAGCTGAAAGAAAACGCGTTTCTACGGTTTTCCCAAGTCCCGTACAGTGTCCTACGCCTTCAGACATCAGATGTCGGATGCGCAGGACCAGCTCATTGCCGAAGACGTCCTGGCACCTTTGAATTGCGCCGAATGGGCAATAGCAGTCGTAAAGGGCGATGGCTCTTACCGGGTGGCGGAGACTTTCACAGTAGAGTGAACGTCACCACCCTGATGGAACGTTACCCATTGCCTCGACTGGAAGACATTTTTGCCAACATAAACGGAGAATTTGTCAACCTCGGAATCAGTTACCGTTGGATGTAGAAGCAAAGACGATGACCGTTCACAACACGCACTCCCTTAAAGGACTTTTTGGTTTTAACCGGCTGTGCTTTGGCGCAAGGTCTGCCCCAACGATATTTCAAAGACGAATGGAGGCGCTGCTTGGCGATATTTTTGGTGTGCAAGTATACCTGGATGAATTCATCATCGCGGAGAAAAGAGAATGACTTTTTCCGCCTAAAGCAGGTTTTACAGTGACTGGAGGAGTGCGGTCTTCAATTTCGCAAAGGGAAGGGCCTGTTACGGCTAGACCTCACGTTCCTCGGTCGTGGTATGGGCGCAAAATGCCTGCGACCAAAGGATGACAACATAAAAGCGGTCGGCGAAGCCCCAGCACCCACTTCGGTGGGCGAACTGAGAGCTTTCTTTGGCCTCGTAAATTATTATGGTAAATTTCTGCCAAATCCGGCCACCATGCCTGCTTCACAAATGCCGCACTAGGTACATTTTACTAGCGCAAAAGACGGACTACAAGAGTAAGAAAATCACAGGACGAAGGCTAGTGGAGGAATGTTTACTCTTGTGGCCCGTCTTCTGCACTAGAAAATGTACCCAGTATGGTCTAACCAACTAGCGAAACTTTTCGTCCCTAAGCCACACTAGAACGCACTACGTAAAGCTAAGGTGTTTTCTCTTTTTGTGCTCGCGCCTGTGCCCCACCGTGCCTGAGGTGTTTTCCTGATCACGCGCACGTGCCCAAACACTGCAGCTAGCGCCCTCAGAGAAGTGTATCAACAAGCAGATCAGCGGAGAATGCGGGAGAGAGAACGAACTTGTTGTGCGGTCCACTCAGAGCCCGTTGGTTTTACGCTAAATGCTGAAACACTATTTATGCCAGACGTTAAGATGATAAGCTTGCGTTAACCACGATGTTCGTACCTTTTTTCACGCCATATACCAGACCATGGCCCTCCCACCGGTAATTTCTGGCTCTTGTCCGACACCCTATATAATGAATGAGGTGTAGGAGTTCCAAGAAATAGTGGAGCTGCCCCTAAGCTTTTTTCCAACTTCGGCCAATGGGAGGTCTGCCTGAGAAGGCCGGGCACTGGGACCCATCGCCACTGGGAAGAGGGTTTACGCTGCAATCCTAGGTCAGTTCATCGGCATTCCGGATTAGCGGCGCCGCCGAGTAGGCGGGTGCCTTAACAGCAGCACAACGATGGCTAGATGAAGATCTATCTTCCTCCTCCTCCTTTCGGTTACGCTTCAGACCATGTCCGCCATTTGGGCCGGGCTCTGTATACGCTCTCGGACTTCCCTTAGGTCTGCGTTCGTCGTTTCCACAGGACATCAATCTCACGGAAATCTTGAGTAGCTCAGTAGGTCTATCAACGAACTTGGTACGAGGTACAAGAAGCTGCAAGCTACGTCAGCAGTATTTGATGCCGTTTGTTATTTACGATGGCCTCGACGGAGGCCAGACGATATCGGGAAGCAGGAAAACCTAATGGTACACCCTCGAGTTCATGCACGTTGGTGGCTGCAACGTGCTTCTGCCTGTCGTAAGTTCAGGGAGTCAACAGTGTCATTATCGCGAAGTGCTGAGAAGGAATGTAGAAGCCAGTTCTCTAGAGAGTATTTAAAAGCGGTATGAAATGTTCATCACGAGAGGCCAGCTGACCCGCTTCGTGGAGTTTCGCGGGGTGGGATCGGACATCTGTCGGTGCGAAGATGGCCGAGGCAGATAGAGGCGGTGGTTCTGGTGAGACAAGCTCGGATGTAGTTGGGGGTTGCTTGGCCTGATTCAGGGGCGTAGCCAGGGGGGGCACACCGGGGGGGGGGGGGGGGGGGCGCACACCCGGCCCGTGCCCCTACCCCCACCCCCCCCCCCCGACATTTTTCGTGCCAGGCTGGGGTGCGGTTAAAGTAGCCTGAAGAATCACCTGAAGTCGCCTGCAGGCGCGGAACCTGCAGTTTTAAGAACATTCTTGCTCATATAAAGCTGAAAACAAGGGCTACGTCAACGTCTGATCCCTGTGCCCGCTCCAGATGCTATACATGTCAACATATACAGCCAAGCTGCGCCGGTAATCTGCAGCGAGCCGATCGAGGCAGTCCCGCTGTTTTACTGGCGGAACAGCAAGACCGGTAAATGGCGGAACACTAGAAAAAGCCTCATATAGGCATACATGTGGTGTGGACTTTAGCGTGTCATTCCTTGTCTGTAGCTGGTACAAAGTATAGTCACATGACAGAGCATGTGACTGTATTTTGTTCAGTCAACTATGGATATGTTTATTTTTCTACCGACATCGGATTTCATTGACCATTGCAGTTCAATATTTTCTGCTGTATGAAAAGCATTGCTCTGTCCATTTTATACTCCCTCCACATAAACAAAACTGGACCATTTTCTTTATTGCGGAGCTTTGCCTTTCTGGAACTATTCCACTGTTTCCTTGACCTCCCTCTTGGTTAAAATCAGCATTCTGTATTTCCTTAACCAGAATTTTACTTAAGCCATGGCTGTTCGATTTAACGGCTACAAATAGAATGAAGTTTAAGAAACGTGCAACAAGCTCAACATTCAACAGCAGTGCAATAAGGTGTTCCGCTGAGCGTAAGTTCACAATTCACGTTATTAGCACAAAAAATAACAAAAAGTCCAATACTTAAGGACAAAGAAGCACGTTTGCTAGCTTTACCGCCATAAAATACGGATGTGCCGCACGTACAGTCCAGTGCGATTCGAAGGTTATCCCGGGAAAGCTACTCTTTCAAATGAAGCAGGCAGAACACCAGCTTTAGCGAATCTTCTACGCCATGTTACGAATCGGCCAGCAACACGTGTTTTCCCGCACCAGCGACCACGTGGAAATCGACCATGTGCCCCCGCGTGTCGGTGAATCGTACTTGTCTCGTCATGCCGGGTGAGTCACCTCGCTTTGGCACGTGTCTTCGGCGGCTGCCAGCGCCACACCCTTCAGGCACCTGCGCGTCGGTGATTCCCGCCCTGACCTACCCGGCTTAGACGTTTCGCTATCAGCGCGATCAGAGTTGATAGCGCGACCCCGGCACCTTTCAAGGACACTCTCCCCCCTCTCTCGGACGCCACGAGGGGCGAAGATTACTCGCGATCTCGGAAAGACTGTGCGTGTGTGTGTCTGTGATTTCGTGGCGTGTTACTCTTGGGGGCGTTTTTTTGGGTATAAAAGAAGCAGCACAAACGCTGAAAATCATTCCTGTCTGAGCAGCGAATCCATGCGGTCGCTCTGCTCCTGTCCTGTATTGTAACCTCGCCCGTCGGGGCATTGTATGTTTTTTTGGCTTCGGCTCACCTCTCGCCATGAAGTAAACAGTTACGTTACCCTACTGCTCTGGACTTCTCTTCGGCTGCAACAACGGCTCGCCGCTCGCTTCATACACGCTACCCATCGTATGTTGGAGGCCACGGAGAAAGGATCGGGTGCCCCCGCCCGGTCGCAACAACTGGTGGCAGCGGTGGGATGACAACTTCACCTGGAGCCAGCGGTGCGAGACCCAACACCACGGACGTCAAGGCGGCTTCGGACTTCGCAGAATTCACGGCGGTCAAGGGTGAGTGCGGGACTTTTCTTCACTGAGTTTTACCAGGCTTCTGAGGATAGCTGGTAGGGCGTCTGTTTTTGTCGCGTGGGTTATTCGCGCAAAACATTTTTTTTGGGAACAGTGGGAAAGCAGTACTCTAGACCGGCCATGAATTTGAAAGCGTTGAAAAAACCGCAGTTGTTGGAGCTTGCAAAAGAGTTGCGCTTGGATGTTACGGACGCGCTGAGAAAGCCAGAGCTGATACAGGCTATACTCGCTGTCGGGGCTGACGATGAGGAGCTGTCGGAATGAATTGAGCTAATCAATGGCAGGGAGACCGCGAAACGTCAGGCCGCCGAGGCAGAGGCTGAGCGCCAGCGTGAGGAGTTCGAGAGGCAGAAACGACAGCAGGAACGCGAGGAAAGAGAGCGACAGCACGAGGAAAAGATGCGATGGTACGACCTCGATATCGAGCGAATCCGACGGGAAAGAAGGAGGCTTGAGCTAGAGAGACTCCAACGGGAGGGTAAGGCACTAGAGCACGAGATTCAATTCTTGCGCGTTGAATTGTTGCTTGAAAAAGACCTCGTTGTCGTGGATAGAGAAACTGGCCACGGTAACGAAAAGAGAGCAGCAGACGCTCGGGAGCGCGAGTCGGAGGCGACGGTTGCGGCCCAGCAGCGCGGCGAGGTGGCTGAGAGAGAGAGCGGAGATGTGTCTGTGTTGGTTTCGGAAATCTCGGCAAAGTGTACAGGTGGTTCAAATTCGCGGGAGGCCTTGGGAACGGCTACCGGTCTGAACATCAACACTTCGCGAGATAGCGAGGTTTCGCTGGAGTGCGTAAACCATGAGGCTACCGAAAGGCAACACGAGTCCGCTGAAACGGAGGTTGTTTCTTCGGACGGCGGCAGTTCAGAAGAGACCTACGTTGTGGCAAAGCCTGCTGCCGAGGCAGCGAATGGTTTGCACGGCTCAGTTGGGAGTAATCACGATCTCGCCACTGAGCCAGCCGATTCTGTTCTTTCACCAGCTCAGGTAACCGAATTCGAGCGAAGACCAGCCGAGTTCGTAGAGATTCCGGCAACGCGGGCTGAGCCGTCTTTTGAGACAGGGCAGCCTAGTTGTAGTGTAGTTCCGGCAGTGAGAAAGGAGAACGGAAACACGCTTCGGTCTTCGCGTGCCGAGGTTGTCGCTGAAAGCGCGAGGGACGACGAGGTAGTGACTGTTGGGAACTGCAAGGTGTCTAATGGGCTCGTCGTGCCCGTTTCACTCCCAGCTAAGGCTCCCGATGATAGGTCAACATCGGCTGAGCTAGTTGAGGTTCCGGTGTCGCCTGTGGCTGAACCGAAGTCGGGAACCGACCAGCCTACAGGAGAGAACGCAAACGCGTTCCGGCGTTTGCTTGCCGAACGCGTTCGTAAAAAGGCGAGCAACAAGGAGGTAGCAAAAACTTCAGCGCGTAATTGTGGCGCGTGTTTCAGTGCGAGCAAAGCTGTGAACTCGCATCGCGCCGAGGGAACGCCGCCTAGAAGCAGTGCGCGAATAACGTACAAACGGGGGAAAATCCCGCTCGCTCCTCCGCGCGCTCGACCTTTGTCGAAGAAGACGACCGGTGTCGTTTCACACGGTCGCAGCAGCGTTGAGAGAACGGCTGCAACTAAAGTGCGGTACTGAAAGGGAAAGGCTCGGGGCATTGACGAGAGCTCAAATCGCAGCTCTCGGCGCGAGAAATGGCCTGTACACGCCTGACTTTCTCAAATTTCTTTGTTTTTCCTGAAGCAGGTTTCGCCTTTACGATTACGTTTTTTTTGTGTGTGGGACATTTACAATCACACGAAATGTCACCTTTCAGGTTTGTGCACTTGTCTAAAGTACTGCTGGGCTAAAATATAACTAGTGTAGTTAGTTATTAGCGTATTTTTTCGCAACTAAAAGCCTGGTAGATCTTCAGTGTTGATTTGTCTTCGCACTTGCCGGCGATGCGGTTGTGTCTTGCTGTGTTGTTCTGTTGCTTGCCTGACCAATCCAGAGACGTTCTTGGGGAGCCACTACTCGTCCAGTGATCGGCCATGTGAAGCTCCAGCACGGTGTCGTACAGCCCAGGCCTGGAGTCGAGCGTCTGCTGAGCACTTCCCTGCGAAAGCATCCCTCCGGACAACGGTTGAAGACCCTTATCCATCGGGATCTCGGACCCCCGGCGGAGAAGCTGTTACGAATCGGCCAGCAACACGTGTTTTCCCGCACCAGCGACCACGTGGGAATCGACCATGTGCCCCCGCGTGTCGGTGAATCGTACTTGTCTCGTCATGCCGGGTGAGTCACCTCGCTTTGGCACGTGTCTTCGGCGGCTGCCAGCGCCACACCCTTCAGGCACCTGCGCGTCGGTGATTCCCGCCCTGACCTACCCGGCTTAGACGTTTCGCTATCAGCGCGATCAGAGTTGATAGCGCGACCCCGGCACCTTTCAAGGACACTCTCCCCCCTCTCTCGGACGCCACGAGGGGCGAAGATGACTCGCGATCTTGGAAAGACTGTGCGTGTGTGTGTCTGTGATTTCGTGGCGTGTTACTCTTGGGGGCGTTTTTTTGGGTATAAAAGAAGCAGCACAAACGCTGAAAATCATTCCTGTCTGAGCAGCGAATCCATGCGGTCGCTCTGCTCCTGTCCTGTATTGTAACCTCGCCCGTCGGGGCATTGTATGTTTTTTTGGCTTCGGCTCACCTCTCGCCATGAAGTAAACAGTTACGTTACCCTACTGCTCTGGACTTCTCTTCGGCTGCAACAACGGCTCGCCGCTCGCTTCATACACGCTACCCATCGTATGTTGGAGGCCACGGAGAAAGGATCGGGTGCCCCCGCCCGGTCGCAACAGCCAGTTTCGTTATCATCGGCGGAGATAAAAGGCAACCAAGTCTGCGCTTGATAACAACGCATGTAAAGCTTGAAACCCAAAGAGTGGAAAGTCACTCGTGCGAGCTATTGTTGTAGCATGGAACAGCCAACAAGGAGAGAAGAGTGCGAAATGTTAATTTTCATGGTTCCGAAACGAAACCATATGCTGGTGGCACGCTTGGCCGCTCGATGCTGGCGCGAAAACCTTCAAATTGTGCTCGACTGTACTTCATACCTCATAAGAAAGCTTAGTCCCTTTCCTAAAGGAGAACCTTAAACACGCGAATCCTGGTAGTAAACACCCAGTGTTGGCCTCCACTTCCGCCTGACGAACTTAGGGGAGCGCGCGCCACTCACCAGCACACTCATGATCACGCTCACGAGTGCGTTCCCGCATAACGGCCTGTTCTACGGACGAACGAATCGCTCGTGGCCTACCCGTAGACCGGCGAACGGGAATTATATCATCATCATCACCTAAGCTCCTTAAGGTGGGCTTTGCTGTTAGCGTTCAGCATACACAAATACCATGTTCAAGTCAGTTATTTCAAGCTTCGTTTGAAAAAAAAAAAACGCAAGAAGCCTTGCCTACATATTTCCCCCTCCCATCTTTTGGTCGATCGCGAGCCTCCCACGAAAAAAAATTCCTGGCTATGCCCCTGGCCAGATAAATGCCTTCATTAGGTACTCAGTCGAACGCTCCCTTTCCATCGAGAGGGAGCATTACGGTGGGGTGTATTTTTCTAAGCTGGCAAAAACTTGATCTTGAAGTTTAAAATATATATGTTGGGTGGTTAGGTCACGGCGGAACCCCAACATCGTACGCGGGAAGAGGTTATAGGCTTCGAGGTGATTTTTTTGCCATGTACGTTCTACGAGTTCAAACAGATAGCCCAGACAAAAGCTTGAAATAGAGGGACAAGGGCATGCTATTCGTTGCGGACTATCATCGCAACAACGGCATTTGCACATTGCAGGGTCGTTTCCAGGCTTGGTATTCTACATGTCTCGCATTTATTTTCCGTTAGGATTGCAACAAACGGTTTTATAACGTTCAAATCAGCGTTCACTTCAAGGCATCCTTAAAAATTGCTGTGTCCCTGCAACATAATAATATAATGCTTTGGGATGACTGCAGCACACTCCAGCTAAACGTTTTTAGCAGGGCAAACGATTTTTTTCTCTCTCTCTTTCTCTCGTACAAACACTTTCCTGGAAAAGAAAGCTTGTGCGATCAGTTTCTTTCGAGTTCAGACGTTTCGATTAGAAAGCCTGTATTGTTTGTGGGCCTGAATAGTATTATATTAGAAATTAAGTATTTGGAGCACATCTGCTCGCTCCACTGCATACGTCCAACGGCGATAGTGTTCTGCTGCCGCATTCACGTAACGGCATCTGCCCTCTCCCACGCACACAATTTATTTTTCCCCCTCCTTCCTGGGTCCCACCATGATAAACATAAGGGATGTGTGCTGAATTCAGTTTTCCCGCGTTTGCACTGTTTGGGAGCTAATGTTGGGACCGTTTGTTACTGTTTTGCTTGGTCCTCGAGCCACCAGTTTGTCTTGAGCATAAGACTGCTTTTGTATTTTGTGCGTAAGCAATTGCTTTTAATGGTTTTTTTCGTACATGCCATCGCCAAACACGTGAGAACGAGTATTTTTCAAAAGGAGTGGTGCTAGTATGTTATTTTATTTCGCTTATTTTCAAATATGCCTGATGTTTACTTGTTGCTGAACAACACTCAAACGTGTAGCATATGCGGCAACATCTTGCGTTTGCTGTATACACATTTCCTAGAATAATTGTAACGTTTGGACGGGGGGATAAATGAAGGGAGAGACAAACTGACCGAGAAATTCGCGTTGCAGAAACGACAAAAGACTCCCACCTTTGAAAGCGAATACAGCTCTGATGTTGTTTAAACAGGGCGCATGAGGAGATTTTCTATGGTGTTGTAATGCCGTTACTAGGTGTGTCTCAATTGTTGGCTACATGTTTCTTGGATGTTGAATTTGGAGCATCGTCTTGGGACCGGCACTACGCAATGGTTTAATTCGTGGTAGGGGATAACGAGCAAAGCCGCTCGGAGCTCACCAAGGATATGCAGATTGTGAGGAGTAATTATTTTCGCGGACAGGAATGTTTTTTTTAGCCTAAAGTATTCCAAGGACGCATTACCACTACGTTTTACACCACGAGACATTACGCCATCCGAAGAGAAACTCAACTAAAAGAAACATACAAATCCTTTCTTGAAACGCATGCTTGGGAGCTATTTTCCTGACTTGTCATTTTCATTGTTTTGTATGTTCGTGCAGGATCGCAGCTACAGGTTCACCGGCATTGCAAGAGAGCATTGAAAATAAAAATTCACCTATTAGGGTAGGTATACCGGAAGCGCATGACTTGGGGACTGCGTGATTGTTTTAACGCCGCAGCTTCTTTAATCGGCAACGCAATAATAACTAAGAATGAGCATGCAATGCAAAAAACTGCCGGATATTTTAAAACAGCAGCTTAGCTCCTTCATTCAGTAACGCAATAAGAACTATTACTATGAGTATGCAATGAATAAAACTATGTCTAAAAAAACGAGCTTGTAAATGGTCTTTTTTTTTCATGTTTCAGCATAGGTCATCACTGAGTCTGGGTTAAAGCTTTCAAATTTGGATGAAGTGCGCCATAGGCTTTTTCGTCCTACTAAAACTATTGTTAAAATAAAATATTAAAAAAACAATATAAATATTATGCTGTCATCGCCTATCAAGGCTTCCTCAGGAATGATTGCCGAGATAGATCTTGTAAAAGGCGTGAATCGCCACCCGTCTGTCACCTTGTTTGCCGCTTTGTTTGTCACTTTCTCTCTATCGTATTGCAAACTTCAACGGCTGCTGGACGCCACGAAGCAAGAAAGGAAAGATTGGTGTTTCTATAGTGGGCGTGGGGCGAGTACAGGCTCCCTGCGGGCGGTCGTTCAACGCGGGTCGATCATGAAAGATAGAGACGCTCGCAGGGAACCACACTCACTCAGGGTAACTGACCTGCCGCTATTGCTCTTTTATCGGACGGAAGAGAGTTGCCCAAGATTGGATACACCACGGGACGTTATAACAGTGATGCGAGCACTTCGTGCGGACGAAGAGGAAATAGCTGAAAACCGCACTCCCTTCTCTCCCGCCCCCGCCGTCACCTCCCACAAGAAAAAAAAGAAAAATTCCCGCGCCTTCCCGCGAGGGGAACACGAGTAAACGCAGAGCATTAGGGGTCGTTAACGCCCCGTAAAGTCGCGTTAGGGTGGGTAGTTGGGTCGTAGTTGCGTTGGTGTTGGTTTGGGGTAGAGAGAGGAGAGTAAAGTCGAGTTAGGGTGGAGCGAGCGTCAACCAAGGAAGGAAGGAGCCACGCAGTGACGGAAGCGCGAGCGACCGCTAGCCGCTTTATATTTGCAGCGCGCGCAGTAGAGGGAGAGCAGTACGGGGGCGAGAACGTGCATGCGCAAGCAGCGCGCGCCCTTCCACGCCCCACCGCGCTGCTATCACATTCCTGTTACGCCGAGACTGCGACGGAGCGAACGGGCTGACTACGACGCATGCGCGCGCCAGCTGCTGTTGAGAGAGAGGAGGGAAGGAGGAGAGGCGCACCTGCTGCGGACGCGGAGCTGTGGACGCCGTCCGACGCAGGAAGAGGCGAGGCTAAGAAATGTTCTGCATTTAAAACGGAGTTTTTATGTTTTGTTAGCCGAGAAGCCTACGAACCCTAAGCGAACCCTAATAAGAACCAATGCGCCAGAAAACTGAGTGTCTAGGTTTTTTTCCTTTGCAACGACTGCGTTCAACCCGAACAATCAAGAAATCCCACAAGAAGGTTTCCCGCCGATATCGCTTGTGCGCGTGCCTCACCGGCTAAGCCGCAATGGCTAAGTGCAAAGAAGCATTCATTTAGATGAAGTTCTCTACGCTCTTTAGCAATGGTGGCCAAATATAGTGTTCGCACGTTTGCTATTCCACATGAGAATAGCCACCATCAAAGGACATAATGAAACTCTACAAATCCGATTTCTCGATTCGCAATAAACAAAGGAGCAGCCCCAATAGAGCAGTGAGTGGTGGCACACTAAGAGATTATTCTACTAACAAAAAAGTTCCCACCCTCAACTTGCCGTATCGTTAAACTTGGCTAAAATACCTATATTAGTTTCACCTAACTTGGTTCCTCGATGCTGTTGTTCACTCTAATAATGAGGAGAATGACCGCTTATTGGGGTGTATTCATGGGGGAGCAAAACATCCCCAGAAACCACTTGAGCGAAATGTTGGCCTTTAATTAGACTTTGGATTACGGAAGCGAGGAGACAGCACGAGAGTATTTCCTGGCAAAAGAACTACGTTTTAAACACTAATAGGAAAAGCAGAATTTCAAATAAATGTATAATTTACACTGGAGAAATAAATAGTCGCGTTGCTGCTTTATCAAACAATTCACACACGTGTGACAAATTCAGATCGGAACACTGTTTCCCTCTCTTAGCAGTAATAAGATTAACCAATTGCGCGTTATATACAAATAACAAAAGCTCAACCATGCGTCTAACGTTTCAAATCAGATTGCGCACATTGATAATCACCGGGTGTCTCTGTCTATGATTGGGGAGTGTACCGACAAGGGGGCACAAAGACAAAGGCATTAGCAGATGGCGGCGTGTAGATCTTGAGGCGACGTTTGCAGTGCCGGCGCCATTGGCTAGCTGGAGGCCAAATTGCTGCCTCTTTAGAATCGTGACTTCCCGTCTAACGTTAAGCAAGGAAGGTAACGTGACTAGCTCTTTACCCCCGCACTGCTCCCTATATACTGTTCGGATCCTCGTTTTTGCTTGTTAAGTGCGCCCCCATTGCCTAAAGAGTGCAGAGTTCTCCTACCGCAAGCTACTGAAAACTCCGGTGGGGAATCTTCGACGGGCGAAGTAGGGAAAGTAGTGTCGGTGCATTTTACAGCCAAGCTACCTACTAGCTTGGTTTTATAGGTACAGGTATAGTTATAGGTAGAGGTGTAGGTATAGTACTATAAGTACAGGTATAGTACCTGGGTATAGGTACTATACTGTATAGGTATAGCACCTAGTATAGGTACCTCTTAGCGGTTTTTGATGTCCGGCAATCCACGCGCATCGTCCGTACAAAAACAAAAATCTGCAGAAATTCAGAGAATTTTTAATCCGTAACATTCTTGTGCAGCTTGTCTGTATAGCGAGTACTTCGCAGCCAGAGTTGGCTATGAGTATGCAAAGACGTTGGGTTATCTATTTTCTTTTTTCGTTTTGTTTTGTTGCCTTTCGCCAATGATGTATATTTATACCATTATAGCGATTTAGTTCCTCTTCGCCGCCAGTTATATATTTTCCAAAAGATTCACGTATAGTCCACGATTGCTTCATTACCAGTAATTTTTAATCGTAATTGCAACATTCTTTCCCGGGATTGTATAGTTCCGTCTACGTTTTTTTGGAGACGATGTTCAGGACGAATATTTTGTAATTCATGAGTTAAGTTCTAGAAGTTTGATTTTTTTTGTTATTCGTAATCTTTGTTTCAACATTCTGTTCGATAAATCAGGTCCAATTAGGCTATTATAATAATGAAATGTTTTACTTCCGCAAATTCCGTATTTTTGTGGAAATGCAAGACGTTTGACACTTTCACCATTTTTGTTATCTTTTATTCGCATGGGCAAAGTTCTTTTGTGGGCCTTCTTAGTAGACCCATCGTTTTTTTTTTCACAGGAAGCTTAACGGTCATACTTTTGATCTCGTAAGTTCATTTTTGTTAAATTCTTGTTTTTTCTATTGTTCTTAATTTTTGTTGTTTAGAAGTGTCGTTGAAAATTATCTCCAAATTTGCTATTAGAACCAGTAAACGTGTTACTGCCGCCATTTTGCATTTTTTCGGTATGGCACGGTTTGCTCATTTTTGCTATTTTTTTATTCGTATCTTCAGAGTTCTATTGCCAGCTTTTTGAACTGTCTCTTGATTTCTCGTTTTTTTTTCGAAAAGTGCAAGATGTGCAAGATGGCAGAAGTGCAAGATGGCCGTTGGTAGTTCATGTTGTCGAACCATTTTTTCTATTATTCCTATTATTTGGTTTTTCGAAATTTTGTTTTACAAACATCTTTTTGCTATTTTAACGAGTGAATGGGTTACTTCCGCCATTTGCGTAATTTTGTGCAAAAGCAGGGTGTTAGATGGTTTGGCAACTTTGGCCATTTTTATTTCTATATTGAACGCACATTTCTGGAATTTTTAAGTTTAGTCTTCGTGCTTTTCAGAAGGACAAGATGCATATTTTTTTATTTCACCAGTCATTTTTGCAAACCTTTATTTTCGTATCGTTCTTATTTTTTGGTTTGTTCAGATTTACTTGAAACAACTTTTTTATATTTCCACTATTATTGGAACGAAATGTCTTTCTTCGGTCATCCGCGCGTTTCTTGCAAATCCAGGGCGCCACACTGTCCTGGCTGTGAAGGTACTCCGCTAAGAATGGCACGCATTAAAAATTTTGTCTTCAGTTAATCGCAGGCGCTCTATATCTGTAAATCTAACACAGGTATCGTGCGAAGCACGTTTGTTTGTAATTTTCTATGAAACACACTTTGTAGTTAATTATAGGAAAGAAACGTAAAAGTATTAGTATTTCATTCTGTCGGATGAACATGGGACTGTTTGTTTCCCTGCCGCAGGAGTCCATTTGTTGAGAAAGAGCGTTTATTCTACCGTATTTACAGCTTCGCTGTGAACTTTGTATTTATAAAGGTACATGAAATGTGGCATAACGTTACGGTTGTCTTGGCGGCTCATTGGTATATACTTGTTTTGTATCAATACTGTCATGTAATGTTATATTCAACCAATGAAAGTAAAGCTGTTTCTGAGTTCCTACAGATAACAAGAAAATTCGTTTAATCGATTATGTGGTTCATCTAGTAACGTTATATGTGACCTATATTAACAGGTACACTGCACGAGGGCCCAAATTAGGTAAAGGAAGGCTGAGCTGAAGGGACCACGACGGGGTCCATGCTTGGGCTACTTTGGTGCGCCAAAAGAAACTGCCGTCCATCCTCCTGGGGCGTTCGCTATGCAGGTTGATGAAGTTGACCACTGAGTAGTTTAAATATGTCCCTTGACAACTTTCTGCGAAGCAGTTCAGCGCTTCGTATCTGCTTACTGTCCTAGTATAGGGTATGACCACTGAGATTTGGTTGTCGTAAATTAGGCGCCCTCGATTATTTCCACACATTCTGGCCAACCAATTTTTTCACTTTTTACTTTGAGTGCCCAGCTAGAGTAATGTTTATATTTTGGCTCGTAGGAAACCTAAGTGCTGGAAATTATAAAAACCTAGCAGCCCTCAGTGAGCAAAGAAACGCCTAATTTATAAAGCATTGGTGTTGAAATATATTTAACCATGTTAGCACAAGGCAACTGGTTGAACTACAATGCAACACGATTAAACCATGTGTCGCGGAGTGGTACGACGGGGCTTCTCCATCCGCATTTGCCTGTAACTGCTTGAGGTCGCCGTGTTGACAACCAGGTTTTCTCACGTGCAGTCGCCCCGTGGTGGCAACAAAAAGCAACAAAATAGTAGATGAAGGTCTTCTATAGTCCTCGGAGCAGACCGGGGACTATCACTTCGGAGCAGACCAGGCAGCCGCACGGTTGCGCAGTGACTCACCTGCTGTTCACCTTTTGCGCAGTTCCCACCGGTGGAATCTTCAAGATTAAAGCCTCGTAGCGGACGACCGGACCAAGTGCCCATCCTGCCTGATAGCACAACGCTTCGCACGTGCAACGACCACAACGGATTTGTCACTGCAACGCCTGCCCTGCTCTGTTTCGTGACACGACATGACGGCAGGCGGCGTCGCATCTATATAACCCCGGGAAAGCCTGGGGGGACCATCACTTCGGAGCAGACCAGGCAGCTGCAATGTTGCGCAGTGACTCACCTGCTGTTCACCTTTTGCGCAGGTATGTCGGTTTTTTAGCCACAATTTTCTAGCTCCTGGTCTGCTCCAAGTGGCACGGGTGTTTTTGTGTTTTGTGTTGTTAGTGTAGATTTTCAAGTAAAATGGCTGACAAGACACCTTCCACGATAAAAGATTTGGCAAAAGCATTTGTCGATTTTGAGGCTCGCTTCAATGGCAAGGAGGAGAGGCTGAAAGAGGCCTTGACAAAAGTAATTGAGAAAGAACTAGAAAGTGTGAAAGGGTCACTGAAATTTATAAACGAGAAGTTCGGAGAATTCAAGACAGATAGTAACCCTTAAAAGAGACCTTTCTTCTGTAAAAGAGGACAACCGCCACCTCAAGCAGGAAAATAACCGCCTTGTAAAAATTGAATTGAAAGAAGTAAGGAGTGAGGTGGCTGACCTCCACCAGTACAGTCGGAAGACAAATTTGGAAATTAAGGGCATCCCTTCGACACAAGATGAGAATCTCCAAGAAACAATGCAGACCATTTGCTCTTCGCTGAAAGTGGATATCAAGGAAACAGACATCGAAGTTATACACCGTGTCCAAACGAAAGATAAAACTAAATCAAATATCATTGTGAAGTTTGCCTCCCTGAAAAACCGAAATTGTGTCCTACTAGCAGCCAAGAAATGCCGGCTAAATACATCGATGCTGATTTTTCAGGAAAACGATCCTATTTTCATCAACGAACATCTTTGTCCTGCGAATAAGCTACTACTAGGAAAGGCTCTGGCAGCAAAGCGAGAAAACAACTGGAAATATACTTGGGGTCGCGGGTTCGATTCCCGGCCGCGGCGGCCACTTTTATGATGGAGGCGAAAAGCAAAAACGCCCGTGTGTACGAGATTTCGGCGCACGTTAAAGATCCCAAGGTGGTCAAAATTAATCCGGAGCCCTCCACTACGGCGCGCCTCATCGCCTGCGTTGCGTCGGCACGTTAAACCCCCACAATCAATCAATCAAATATACTTGCGTTTCCGACGGCAAAATTTTAATGCGGAAAGCAGAAAAAACAAAAGTACTCCATGTGACATGCGCAGAAGACCTGAATAAAGTTGTTTAATCAGATGGCTTTTACTATTTCCGAAATAGAGCAAGCTAGGCTTGCGTTTGATGATTTGTCTATTCTACATTGCAACGTAAGAATTATCCGTAAAAATTCCGATAATCTTCTGGCTTACCTGTCAGTTTTCTTTCCGATATGACGTCGTTGCCGTCACTGAAACATGGTTGAAGGCAGGGGAATTTGATTTTATACCAGGCTACAAAATGCTATCGCTGCCTAGGTGCAGCCCTACACGCGGCGGTGGCGTAGCGTTTTTTATCAAAGCTGGACTTGCCTTTTGCGCTTCTGAAGGTAAGAAACACATCAGTGACGCAACTGAAGCCCTTTTCGTAAAGTTGCAGCGTGGCCTCATAATTGGTGTTATTTATCGTCCGCCGCATTTTAGAGTGCAAAAATTCGTTTCTGAAATGGAAACCATTTTGATGTCATATGCGACAACCAACAATCCCATCGTAGTCTGCGGTGATTTTAACATTGATGTTTTATCGGACGATTGTAGTGACTATGTCTTCCTTTTGCAGTCATTCAAGTTGAAAAACGTCATTAACTCCCCAACTCGAATTACCAGTCCATCCGCATCTCTCATCGATCATATCTTGTGCGATTTAGATATAAATCTGCGAGCCGGTGTGTGCGATGTTGTCGTTGCCGATCGTTGCCCGGCATTTATGTTCTTACCACAAGCCTGTATGAGACAGCTTTTTCAAAGACACCCGAAGCGAACTTCTCGTATTGATTATGTGAGCGTTAGAAAACTAATTGAGCGTGATAACTTTAAAAACCTGGATAGTGACAATGTACACATTGAATTTGAAAATTTTGTTTCTTACATCACAAATTTAATTACCCAATCTACACGCGAATACGTCAAGCGTAATTATGAAGATCCTGTGTGCCCGTGGATAACTCGTAATATACTTGCTGTCCTGAAGAGTAAGGATTCGTACTACAACAGATGGAAAAAAAACAAAACAAATGAGTATTACCGCAAGCAGTTTCAGTATTACAGAAACAAGTCAGTAGCAATGATTAGGAAATCTAAAAAACTGTATTACGCAAAAATGGTTACACAAAACAAAGGTGACACGAAACAACTATGGAAGATAGTCAAAAACGTAATTGGAATAGACCGACAAAACAATGTCACACCCAATAATATCATCCCCCACGTTGCGAATAATTTTAACGATTACTTCATTAATGTTGCTTCTGGCCTTACCCGGCAATTTCCTTTGCAGTTATCAACTACACCTGCACCCAGAACTGTATATAATAACTTCTGTTTTCATAAAATTTCTACGGAAGATGTAAGAGCCAGTGTCAGTAAAATGGCAGTAAATAAAGCATCGGGTCTCGATGGCATCCAGATGCGTGTTATAAAAGAAAACATTGATATCATTGGTTCGTATTTATGTCGCCTCTTCAACCATTCCCTTAACAATAGCTGTTACCCTGATGTACTCAAAGTTGCAAAAGTGGTCCCCATATATAAAGATGGAGATCCAAACGAACCAGGTAGTTACAGGCCGATATCAGTACTGAGTGCGCTGAACACTCTCTTCGAAAAACTAATTGCGCAACAGCTTAAAAAATTTCTTAAAGAAAATAATAATATTACACCTAATCAACATGGTTTTGTAGAAAATAGATCTACTTTAACAGCCGTACTTACTTTATCACAGGCTCTTAATTCTGCAATGCATCAAAATAACATAGCTGTTGTTGTTTTCCTGGATATTAAAAAGGCATTTGACACAGTTTATCATCCCATCTTGCTGCAGAAATTAGAAAGTTATGGCTTTACAGAGAGCTGCCTTAAATTGTTTCGTAGCTATTTATCCTCCCGGAAGCAAAGGGTACTTATAAATAGTTTTTTGTCGGACGTTAAAGAGATAACTTGCGGTGTACCACAGGGCTCCGTTATGGGTACCATATTGTTTTCACTTTATATAAACGATCTCCCAAAGGCTCTTCACTCCTCACAATTAATAATGTATGCAGATGATGCCGCTCTTGTTGTTTCTGGACCATCTCTTCAGGTAATTCAAACCAAAATAACCAGTGAGCTGAAAAACTTGTCTTCTTGGTTTTTTGTAAACCGCTGAACAATTAATGTAGACAAAACTAAGTACGTCATTTTTCACTCTAGGTACAAGACCACCAACAATTCTTTTGCACTTACTCTTGGCAGCTCGTTAATACAGCCAGTCTCGCATTTCAAATACCTAGGAGTTATTTTTTGACTGGCATTTACACTGGAAAGAACAGATTAATAGCGTATGCAAGAAACTAGCTTTCGGTTGCCACGCGCTCTTTAAGGCGAGATATTAATTTCCGTACGATGTACGACGCTCCCTCTACTATGCTTTCTGTCATTCACATATAAGTTATTGTTGTGAATCTTGGGGGCAAACATATGAAACCTACCTATCGCCTTTACTTCGTGTGCAAAAACGAGCATTGACTGTGTTGACAACTGATTCAAGCCTTTCCAGGAACAACGTTTTCCGGGATAATGGTGTACTGTCATTTTGCTCCTTGCGCAATTACAAAATCTTGCTAGTGATCAACACTATAATAAACACCAATTCTCCTTTTCCGTTAAGCCTTTTCACCTTACCCTCTCGTAGTACAAGGCAAGCCTCCAATTTCAATTTCAACCTTCCCAAATGTAACAATGTATATATGGTGAACGCCTGATTGAGTTCAGCGGAGTTAAAATATGGAACGACCTTCCGGTAGAGGTGAAAACAGCGAGGAATTTTTAAAATGACCACTAAACACCTTTACAAATCTAGTGAAATTTTATCCGAAACTCTTGCTATGTGAATCATCTTTTAGTGTCAATATTTCTCTGTTCGATTTGTTGTGTCTATCCGTGAATGCCTAAAATTTGCGTTGTATGTCATGTAACCTTGCGTAAATCTCAATTTTTCTTGAGCCCTCCACGCTGTGCCGCTTAAGTGTTTGTGAACTGCTTGTGAATTGATTGTAATTTTATATTGGACCGGCCACTAGCCTTTGCAGCTATCGGCCCAAACAGTTTTTTGTACATACTTCGTTACTTCGTGTTTTATGGAATAAAGTTTCTTATGAAAAAAAAAGGTCAACCTGGACAACCGCCCCTTAAAATAAACTTATGAATGTGCCCCTTCAGAGCTTTTATGCGCTGTACTCCTGTTTCTCTACGCTATTAGCTAAAATTTGTATGGCGGCGCAACATCCCGAGCAATTTTCAATTGTCGCTCCCAGCGTTAAGCGTACAAAATCTGTGATTGCAAACTTTATATCGTCAACAAAATTACCCAGTAACAGGGAGATCGCCCCCTCCAATGGAATTAAAAATCGCGCACGGCAAGCGACATGAATGGTGTCCATGCGAAGCCTGCCTGAAGTACACCTTGAGATTGCGCGAAGAATGCAGACGAGGATTACTTCTGCCTATAATAATCATTTCGCCCGGTATGGGTGGTGTAACCGAGGTCGACTACGTTCAAAACGTCGGCAGGTAACTATCACCGACTGCTTATTTGCCTGTAACACAGGTACAATTGGGCGGAAAAGCTGCCACCTAGTTTGGCAACTGTACAGCGGTCTTGTTTTCCTTACTTTAGAGCGAGTCTAATGTCCCTATCTTTTCCTACAGAATGCCCTAATGGGTGAGGGGTAAACATATTTATGACGCTGTTTCACCGAATCTATCTGTGTAGAAGATTATTCGGGAACCTGGACTTTGAACCTAAATTGACTTGCCAACATGCAAGAGTTCGGTTTTTAAAATCTGGATTTGCGCTTTTGAGACTGCAATTTTTGAAATGAACGCAAGTGCAATCAAGCTATCAATGCACACACCTTGACGAAAATGTGCACTTTTAACAATTTACAATAGCAGTTATGAAAGTAAAAAAACAATAGGCCACTTATTTATTTCTTTTGTTCATTCTCAATACTGCCACTCTCAGCTTGAGAGCATTGCTTATGGGCCCACACTACTTGAAGCAACGAAGGGAGGACCGGGACACAAAAGACAAACATTTGTCACTTGATGACAATGATTTACAACAAAGTTTTTAATTGACATAAAAAAACGGCAACTAAATCTGTAATTCTAACATTTTAACCATAACTTAACAAAAGAAACATTCAAGATTGGACACTGCAGGAAGCAATTCAAAAGCCCGAGGCGCACTGCTTTTAAAAGGTTAGCACAAAGACATTGTTCTTTTAAACATGGTAGGGAAAAAAACCCATGCTCCGACCACTGATTAATAACCGGATGAAGATCTCGGTGAACGTAATCCCTCACTCCTGATTAATGACTGGATGCTCGCGGCTACAAGCACCATTACAAAAGGTAGAGAGGATGGCGGAGGGTGTTTGTTAAACAAGGAGTGTCTATAGAACGTTGTTCCGTTGTAATAAACTTGGCTTCGCCTTAAACCTTCTTCGTAACGTCATAGCTTGCAGGGCACTGCACACTTTAGTGCATTCATCGTCAAGAAGGTTGTGTCTATGTATTGAACTTCCGCTCCAGATTTAATATATCATATTTGTACGAAAAGTGCCGTCATTCGTTGTTGGTATGGTGATATTCTTGGATAAGTCCTACCGCCAAATTCGATAAATGGGCGAGCGTTTACAGCTTCTCGGAGAAATGCATTGTCTAATTTGTCAAAGTTAAGTGGCCAAGTGAACACGTTTTCTAACTCGTCTAAGCAAAGAAGAACGTGTCATGGTTTTACTCCAATGAGAATAACACTTATAAATGGTAGCAATAAATAAACAGCATGCCAAATCTTAAAAAAAAAGTTTAGCGGTACTTCATTCAGTTAAAAAATGCCATAAAGGGACACAGCAGTGAATTCCTAAAGCTCCTGTTTTTGATGGCACTGCGTAGACTGGCTCAACTTAACACTCTCGCTGAGATAAGGATTAAAACCGTTTATCCGGTCAGTTAGGCGGTATTTATTTTATGATGCCCGCAAGAAAAAAACGCTACCATGCGTGGTCGGCGGTGGCCCCACCAACTAAAGCAGTGACGTCATATAAGATGCTACGCGATCGGACGATGTCCAAGATTAGAATTCAAAGCAGTTTCGGTTTCGGTTCTGTGAAACAACGTGTTTTGCATCCGACTTTATCGTTCGCTGGGAATTCTTGATATCTCGATAATCGGCATAACGATCTTTTGCCATGTTGGCATAAAAATGCGTCAGATAAGCCTACCAGTACGGCACGGAATCGTAACATTCACTAGCGGAGGCGTACGCAGCGTATGAACGCCCTCCGCGTCACCGGAGCCGCTCAAATACAATCTGCTCTTCCCCTACCTTTGCAGATTTGCCTGGCTCGTGCCTGTATTCGGCAAAGTGCCAGCAAGCAGTCAGTGCTTATGGCAACACCATGCCAACTCGCCGGTG
Source organism: Haemaphysalis longicornis (assembly GCF_048455015.1). NCBI lineage: Eukaryota > Metazoa > Arthropoda > Arachnida > Ixodida > Ixodidae > Haemaphysalis > Haemaphysalis longicornis. The sequence goes on from NW_027526361.1 coordinate 194,900,487, forward strand.
CTTCAATGCTAAAAGGCACGCGTTCTAGAACTCGCTAATGGATCAATAAAAATTACAGAGCAAAAATGGTTAATTCCATATAGAAGACATTGGCTAAAAACAAATAAATCAACTTTAAGAGACATACGGTACCGGGGATTCGAACGTGCTAATTGCACAGTGATTTACCCAGTGCTCCAGGCCACTCGACAAAAAACGAGGGATTCCAGCGGCGGATAATGTAGATAATGTATAGCGAATTTACATTTTTTTTTGATATTTCTCGCAGGTCACCCACTTTTAAAGAAATACGTTGACCTTCACGGAAGCCTACTCCTTCCTCATCGGGATAGCCACCAGCGGCCACTGCGACGCCTGTGGTGCGAAAGAGGCAATAGAGCCTTTGCTGTGTCGCTGCCCCAAATTCTCGTTGCGGAGAAGCGTGCTTGCCACCCCCACTCAGCCGATTGGAGCATCGACCATTTACAGTAGAGGCTAGCTTAGGTCATCAGTCTCTACCATCGACGTCGCAGAAGGCGACTAAAGCCTTTCTACATTTGCTTAGCGAAGCGAACTTATTTGAACGGTTTCAGTGCCTAAAACTGGACTAGATAGCGTGCCTTTCTGCTTCTATTTTTTTCTTTTTGTTTTCCCTCTTTTTTGATTCCCTGAACGCCACTCCCCTGGCGGAGTAGTAAACCGTGCTCTACAACAGGTCAACCTCCAGGCCTTTTCGACTTACTTTCTCCTCCTTTTTGTCCACCGGCAACGTATTGTCATGCGCCTCAGCAAACAACGGGGACTACTACGTTTGCAGCTTTTCGTAATAAAAATGGAGTGACCTTCCTCATTCTCAGCGTGCGTTGTTAACTGTGAAACACTCCAGTCGCTGGCGTTGAAATGTTCTGATGATTTTATCAGTCAACGCCTAAAAAAGATTTTGATTGATTGTAAGGTTTAACGCGCCGACGCAGCGCAGACGATGAGGCGCGCCGTAGTGGAGGGCTCCGGATTAATTTTGACCACCTGGGGTTCTTTAACGCGCGCCGAAATCTCGAACCCACGGGCGTTTTTGCTTGTCGCCTCCATCAGAAAAGTGGCCGCCGCGGCCGGGATTCTAACCCGCGACCTCGTGCTCAGCAGCGCAACGCCTTAGCCACTGAGCCACCGCGGCGGGTCGAAAAAAGATTTTGTTCAAGGTTACCAATGCAGGTTGTGTAAGTATTTGTTGGTGACACAGGAGCGTGTGCCCTTCAAGGATGAATTTTCAGCTGGCAATCGGATAAGCTGCATTACTAATTAAGCGCTGTTTTTTTAAGTGTCTATCTACTGCACTCGGTGAAAACTATAAATGAGAACAAGCAGCTGTAGCACTACCCATTGCAGCCGCTGCCAAAGTGGGTGCCCGAAGACGAACATTCTTGAATTTTACATGTAAATACGTTTCCCGAACACTGATAATTTGTAGCGATGCCTGAAATGAACTTTAGGATATCACGCTATCCTTTGGCTGACATGACGCCAAGAATACTCGCTAGTTATGACACAGGTATATTAGTTACTGACACAGCATGAACTTCCCGAAAAAGCATTCACGCTGACTGCGGGTCCACCTCACTTTATTGGGATTTCAACGCTAAACCCTGCGGGTGTATTATTCCGGTCTCCCCACTTTACCGTGCTGGCTGGTTTCTTAATTTCGTTAAGAAACCATCTTAACGACTCTGGTTTAGTACACACGCGTACACACGCCCGCATATAATTAGGGACCGCACCAATTTATACTCCGATCCACTGAAACTGCAGCACACCCGACACGTACACAACTCCGCCGCATTAAAGGTAAGAGATCGAATTTGCATGCCACAGAATGAAAGTCAGTACAGTGGACTCCCGTTAAGACGAACTCGGTTAAGACGAACACTATGGTAAAAGTAAACAATATTTTCGCTGTCTTGTAACATCCACAATGCAACAAAATCTCCGCTGAAGACAAATTTCTGACTATACGAACACATTTTTACGGTCCCTTCGAGCTCATTGTAACGGGAGTTTGCCGTATTTACTTATGTTACACTGCAAAATGTCTACTCTTCATATTTTTTTAGCCAGACTAAGCGAATCATTTCCTAGTATTGGTGGGCCGATGGCCAAAAAAAGAGTGTGAGAGCTAATGCTGACAGTGTCCACAAATCGCGATATGTAAGTAATTTTGCGAAGCACACATTTTTATAGAAATGCGTGTTAATAACTTTACTGTAGTTTTGGTCGAATCTCAACATCATGTGGCATGACCGTAACCAAAACTGCTCAACCAAAATTCTACCGCATCCTACGAAAATCGGAAGCTGTTAAGTGCCTGCAAACTTTTTTCACTACACGGAACGCGTAAAAACAATATAAGTATTTGCACTCCAAAACGAACAGAGCAAGCACCTCTCACCGTCTTATGCACACCCAATGCCCATGATAATTATATTAGGGTGTGGAACAGAATTTTGTGCCGATCCCGTCGTTTCTGCAAAATACGCCCTGTTATTTACGAGCGATAGCGCCAGCGCCCTCGTGGAGCATCACTACTTTTTTTAGGAGAACACAAGTGGAAGTTTTACGATGATACGGGAAATCCATAGGATAGCTCTGGTCACGTCATCTTGCTTGTGCGTTTCAATAGAGCCTTTTTAACACTAAAGTGTTGTTCCCCGGATACACAATGATTTCAATGACTTCATATACGTCACGGAAATGACTCCAGTTCGACGAAGCAAGCGTCCTGTAAAGGGTGCACCCCCGCACACAGCCTTCTTGTGGTGAAGCAACATTTAGTACTAAAAAGTACCTTATACTGGGGGTTGTTCGTTTTCAGGTTTTATATTTTAACACGAACGTGTTTTATGTCGGGTACAACAATGTTGAAGTGACGTCATATCCGTCATGAGAATGGCGCTTGTACACCTTTGCCGAAGCGACCTGCCAGAAGGACGTCGCTCGCAATGCACACGCACAAGACAGCCGCCGACCCGCAAATCATGCTCAGCTGCACATTTCGCTCAACATTTCACTTTCGTGTTTTACCGTGTCCTATAACAGAGGAAACAACAGCAGTTTTAAGTGCGCACTTTATAAGCGACCCCGAACCTTCCGCCGTCCGCATAGCAACAGCTGCGGGTGCGCGCGCTTTTCGTCTCCCTTAGCAACGGGGGGAGATGGGCGCGCGCTGCCTGGCCGCTGACATGGCACATACCCACGTGGGAGATTGGCCAGGAATAAGTGCGAATGCACTTCTTAAGCGAGCCTGAATCGTCGCGCTCGCATAGCGCCTCCTCTCCCCCCTCGCCTACTCTCCTAAAGCTCCTTTACTACTCTCCAGCTCGCAACACCCTCTCTCGGCGCGCCAGCCAGGCCACTACACTATATAAAAAAAACAGCATCCGGCGCCAGGTTTCGATCTGCGGACTTTGCGGCCGCAGCGCGCACTCTACCGACTAAGCCACGGACGCGACGTTGATATCAGTGTTAGTAACGCGCCTTATACCTTTAACGCATTCAAACTACGTCGTCAGCGCCGTGCGTTGGCGACTCAGCGGCGTTATAGCGGCTTGATAATTGCGTGGTGTACACGTGATACTACAAACCCGCTAGTTCTGCATTCTCTCACGTGACTGCGCCTCCTCTCCCTTCACTCCGGTCGGCGCTTCGCAGCTGCAGTGCGCTGCGGTGCGGTGCGCTCCTCCTCTCGAACATACACGTTAATTCACCAAGATTTCCGCAGAGGGACGTGTTAAGCCGAACGTGCAGAGGGACGTGTTAAGCGTGTTAAGCCGAACGTGATCACGAGGGGGTGTTAATGTAACTAACGGGCAAAATGCCATCAAACTTCAACAAACTCCCCCTCATAGCATCACACCGTGCTTCGCACTTCCTCATACTCCCCTTCGGGGAAATGCGGGGGAATTTTTATTTGTTGTCCAGAAATCACGGGGTACCGTGACGAAACAGCGCGCGACCAAAGAGCACAGTGACAAGAGAGCACGTAATAAGTATAACGGTCTAAATAGAGCTGCATTATGGCGTCCGTTTTGTTAGGGAGACGAAAGCCTGGAAGACTGCTTCCGATTACTCAATAGTCTGAGTCACTGTTTATTTTATAGTGACACTGGAAATTCACGGGCTAGTCTCGTGTCAATATCAAAACTGAACGTGAGTGCGGGGAAACGGTTCGGCCGCACGGGTGGAAATCAAGACACATTTATTCCACCCAGGATGGCAGTCCTCTGTGGAGTCGTTCCGGATCTGGAAGGGACAGGTCTTCCTTAATTTTACACAACAGGCGAACGCGCTTCCCTTCGCTCACTAGCCGGAATCACTAGTGATTATTAAGCGGGACCTAACTTGTAAGAGCGGAAGCGGTTTGGCCGGTTAGTTTATGATCATAACAGGCAACTACACCTTGCAAAGCAGCAGTCTAGCTTGGTTTTTCCCCAACCAGTCAAACCAGTTGCGCTCACTGAGGAGCTAGAGTGACTGTGATTATTATTAGTACACAGGTTCAAATTTAAATAATTGGTGCTTAAGGCATCCCAATAAAGCGTGCTGTTCTGTCGGTGTGCTGCTTTCTTGGTGTGCTGTTTTGTCGCGCTACTCCTTTTTCCTGGTGTGTGTTTCCCGTGCAATTTTGACACCGTGCTGTGCTGTCGCTGCTCCTCTGCCGCCTACTTTTTTGAAGCCACCCCGGAATCACACACACACAATTTTCCGCAATGCTCCCGATGGCGTAACTGAGGCGGCGTATGATTGGACTCATTGATAAAGAACAGCAGGATTTCAAAACAACGGTAGTAACGCGCATCACACAGCAAGCTGTTATAGCGGCGACAATGTTTCGGAGAATAATCGGAAATTATTTGCCAACGATCGCTGGCAATCATTTTCTTAAAAAAGGTCAGCGAACAAATATATTCTGGCAATTGCTTACTACCACGCAAGCCGTCATTTTCAGTTTTTTTACCGTGTTCTTCGGGCGTCTATTCTACTAGGCAACGTTAATGAGACGCAGACACGAAAGTGGCATCTTCACTAGCAATGGTTCGCCACTGCGCCCGCTGATTCTGCGTTGTGGGATCTCCGGGCGAACAGCTCTTTTTGTTTTACTACCGTGAATAGGTGCAGATTAGATCTTTTCCGTTCTGCATAGTTAAAAAAATAACAGCCCAGATTATAAACATTATCTGAGCGTTATTACTGGTCAGCTTTAAAGCTGACCTAAAGGATGCACTAAAGGAGTGGGCACGGCAGCACCGCAACCATCATGCTCTCTAATCAAGGCATTTTGTTCCTCGAGAAGGTACTGCTGCTTTGCGCATCGTGCCAAGCGCAAGCCCTGGATTTGTGATTCTTGGGATCGGCTGCTCATGCGGCCGATATCAGCATAGGAACGCTCTACTGCGACAGCCTGGAACACGGACGCCATGGAAAGACGACTCCTGCCTGGGAGCTGCCTATAAAGTCGGCACCTTCGGGAATCGGCTTCGGTGTGCACGACAGCACCGCAACCGTCATGCTGTCTAATCAAGGCATTTTGTTCCTCGAGCAGGTACTGCTGCTTTGCGCATCGTGCCAAGCGCAAGCCCTGGATTTGTGATTCTTGGGATCGGCGGCTCGTGCGGCGGATATCAGCATAGGAACGCTCTCCTGCGACAGCCTGGAACCCGGACGCCATGGAAAGACGACTGCTGCCTGGGAGCTGCCTATAAAGTCGGCACCTTCGGGAATCGGCTTCAGTAGGCACGGCAGCACCACAACCGTCATGCTGTCTAATCAAGGCATTTTGTTCCTCGAGCAGGTCAGTTATTATTCCAAATAGGGTTATAGAAATGATAACCGTTTTGTTGCAGTGCTGCCGTGCCCGAGTGTGTGGTTTTCTGAGTTTGCCTCTCTGTGCCTCTTGCTGTAGGGTGATGTAGAGCTTAATCCTGGACCTGACGTTAAGGCAATTTTGAAGGAGCTTTGCGATGTGCAAAAGGTAATTGGAGAAGATCTAAACGACCTTGGAAAGCGGATGGGGCAACTGGAAAAGGCCCTTCAAATTGTTAAAGACCAAGCAGATGCCTTGGCCAAGCTAACAAAAACAGTTAAAGACCTAACGAGACCGTTTTGAGGCAACAAGAGAGAATGATCAATTTAGAGGACCGAAGTCGGCGAATCTCATGGACTCATGGTCTTTGGAATCGCAGAAAACGAAAAAGAATCCACCGACGACCTCAAATTCATAGTCCTAACCGACGTTTTCAAAGAAATACTTGGTGTGGCATTCACCACGGTAGAACGAATCCAGCGTTGGCAGAAAAAATAGCAATAAGCCCAGACCAGATATCTTGCGACTTTTTGACTGCAGAGAAAAATCGAAACTGTACCAAAATTGCAAAAAACATAAAGGAAGTGGCATTTCCATCGGCGATGACTTTTCCAAGGAAACACTAGAGAAACGCAAGCTACTCTGAAATTCGGCAAACCAGGAACGCGATGACGGTGAACGAGTTCAACTGAATCATGACAAATTATTAATAAACAGCGACGTATTTCTTTGGGATTACTCAAAAAATGGCCGAGTACGAATTAGGCGCAACAATAATACCTCGTCGCCCGAAGACTCGGAATGAAGCCATGTCAGTTTAAACTCTTCTGATATTCGACTAATCAACCTTAATGCTAGGAGCGTCACGAATAAGGTACGTGATCTAGAATACTTGCTAGCTAGCTATGATTGACATATTGTCAATGTCAGTGAAAAATGGTTCCGTCCTGAAATTCAAGACTCTGAAATTATACCTCCAGGTTACAAAATATTTCGCAATGATAGAGAATTGAGAGGAGGAGGCGTAGCCATAAACGTAAAAGAAACCCTCCAGTGCTTTTCGATATCCGGGATTCCAAATCACGAGAGAGTTTGGTGCAAAATAAAGTTCCAAAATACGTCATTTGTTGTTGCAGCCTTGTAGAGGCCACCAACTGCGCACATATCGTATTTAAAAAATTTACGACACAACTTGGAAGGACTTAAGGTCTCAAAATGTAAGCTGATTCTTGCGGAAGATTTTAACCGTGGGGGTATTGACTGGAACAATTTAACAGCTGATGCGTAGGAACAGGCTTCCTGTGAAGTTTTCCTTGATATTGCTCTCAATAATGATTTAAGCCAAGTCGTTCGTGAAAACACCCGCATAGCCGGATCATCGCAGTCTATGCTTGCTTTAGTTTTCCTTGAGGCTTGTTTCGAAATTTACGGAGTAACAATTAAGGAGGGGCTGTCTGATCATAAACTCATTTTTGTTGCACTTAAAACTGGTCTTTCTTCGGCCCGAGCCATGGAAAAGACCATATTTGTTCGCCGGTACGACAGAGCTGACGATACAGGCATTATCGATTACTTATCGTTTATGTTAGCCAGCTTCCAAGCAAAAAGTGACGTCAATAACTTGTGGCTGCGGTTTAAAGATATCGTCTCGAATTGTATCTCAACTTTTGTTCCACTTTGAAAACAAAGAAAAGAGAAACAAAACCCATGGGTAACTCGAGACATAATTCACATTAAGAGACAGATCGTTCGCAAAAGACGAGAGAAAAGAAGGAACTGTGAAAAAATAGCAGAGTTGTCGCAGCAGTTACGAAACAAGCTTAAGACTACGAAAGAAAAATACTACACCCATACCTTGTCCAACTTTATGGTCTCCTCTCCGCACCGTTTTTGGCATCACTTATCGCAGGCCCAGAACCACCCACACAGCATAATCATGAATGGAACAGATCTGCATGACCAAGGAAGGATAGCGTCACATTATAACACGTTTTTTTCAGTCCGTATTTTCTCCGCGAGCATGCGGTGATCAGTCGCACAATAAAAAAAATCACGGCATCTCCACGGAATGAATGATGATAAGTGGGGCGAAGATCGAGAGGGGGAGATCGTCGGTAACCGTAAATCTCCCGTGAAAGTTCGCCCATTACATCATTAAGAAAGACGTAAGACTGTGTGCGTACAATGTACAAATCAACTTTTATTTTCGGAGTCAATGCTGCCAGGCCCAGACCGGGTGAAAGACCCCGCGCCATCGAGGACTACCCAGCACCTCCACCACAATTTGTCACGTAGGATGGGACACAACGGTAAAGAAATAACTTTTATTTAGGGCGAACTTGTGCCCGAACAAGACGAGAGGAAACGAGCAAAGGTCCTTGCATCTCGTTCGATCTCCGAGAATGACTGCCTGCGTTCGTGGCGTGATCTCTTGCGTGATCTCCCCTTCGCAGTGAACGTGCGCTCGCGCCTCCGTTGGCGAACACAGACAAGCTCGCGCTCCCGGTGCCGAGTTTGCGCTGCCGGTTGCAGCCGGTTCTTGAGCGTGCAACGCGGCCCACTCTGCGACATCTCCGAAAGCATGCGGTGGTCACGTACCACGAGACACAAGGGATGGACAGACCCATGGCTTTAGGAGCTTCGTCCCTAAAAAGTCTGGCCCTCATTCCTCGGATATGCCAGACGTAAAGATTACGTACGAAGGCGTCATTTCCCTCCTACTAAACATTAACGTAAAAAAATAGAGTGGTCCTGACGATATTCCAAATGCTTTTTTCCGTAGATACTCGAAATGGATTGGTCACTATCTTACGATTATCTTTAATGCATCACTACAACAGAAACGCGTCCCAGGTGACTGGTTAGTGGCAAAGGTTGTCCCAATTTTCAAATCTGGAGACCGGCAAAAAATTGAAAATTATCCCCCTATTTCCATATCCTACGTATGCTGTAAACTTCTCGAGCATGTCATCTCGGAGGCCATATACACCCACTTAGAAGGCAAAAAACTGTTGTACTCGAATCAACACGGAGTTAGACAAAATCAGTCGACCGTGACGCAACTGGTAGAAACAATTGATGACTTTGCAAGGGCTTTGAACGACAAACGGCAAATCGATTGTATTTGTCTTGACATGCCCAAAGCTTTCGATAGAGTACCTTATTCAGACCTAATTGACAAGTTTGTACATATTGGTGTAAACCACAATATCACACAAAGGATTCGCGCATACCTAACAGGCAGAACTCAGTACGTAGAAATTGATGGTTCCAAATCAGAATTACTAGACGTCACATCGGGTGTTCCGCAGGGGTCTGTGCTGGGACCAGTCCTATTGTTTATATAAATGATACTGCCCAAAATATCAACAAGGACATTAAATTACGACTCTTTGCGGGCGATTGCCTGCTTTACAAAGAAATTAACAATGAGAACGATTCAAAAATCCTTAATGACGCCCTCAAGGTTGTAGAACGCTGGTGTGAAACTTCAAAAATGAAATCAATAAAAAAAACTGTTGTTTTTCGAGTAACAAATAAAAAAAGCATGTTGTTGCCTGTACATACACCCTGGGATCCTCAACACTTACCGCAGTGAATAGCCTTAAATACTTGGAGTAACTATTGCTTGTGATATTAATTGGAAAGAACATGTAAAAAAGATTTGTTCGACTGCAGAAATTAAACTACGATTTTTGCGCAGGAAGCTTAAGCTCGCCTCGAAGGACGCCAAATTAACTGCCTATCTATACTTTGTCATACCGGTATTAGAATATGCTAGTGTCGAATGGGATCCTTGTGAAACAGGGTTAATCAATATGCTTGAAAGAGTCCAACGAAGAGCAGCCGGATTTATTTTGTCTCGTTACTCTCGGACCGATTTCGTCCCTGAAATGTTGCAATTACTTAATTTACCCTCCCTAGCCGAACGACGCCGCCTAGCTAGACTAAGGTTTCTTTTCTTACTCTCGAAAAATCATTTTAAAATAGACACCTCTCAATACTTAGTACCACTGCGAGGCAGAAACCTAAGACGTACACATGAACATATTTTCCGGATCTCTCGACTACACATAATGCATACGCCAATTCATTTTTTCCCGAACAATAAAAGAATTAACGCACTACCAACAACCGTTATCCAGAGTGACACTGTAACACAGTTTGAGGACAAATTGAAGCGAGTGATGTCCTAAGCGAGACGTGCATTGTGAAAAAAAAATTCTATCAAACTGGTTGTATTCATTTGCTCATAGATATTACTGTTAGGTGTGCTCTGTTATACTTCTGCGGTGTTAAATTCATACACATTTTCAAGTCCCAATACGGATGTATAGTTTGTATACACTCTGTTTAATGTATTTCCTTGTTTTTTCTATTTGTGCTGTACCCCACCCCAGTAACGGCCTCCGGGCCAACAGTATGCCTAAATAAAATAAATAAATAATTAATAAACAATGTTCAATGGGCAGCGCAAATGTTCCCCAGTGAGAATGCGGTGTTTGCGATCACAGGAGTTTAAGATCACGCACAGCCTCCCTGCAATCCGGGCTGCTATTTCGACCACCGAAACCAAACATCCGAGGGATCTTCTTATGGCCGCCCCACCAGCGAAATGCCGATAGCCCCGGACAATTTATAGACGGGCTGGTATGAAGAGGGCAGGGGGCGTTGGGGCTACGCAATCACAGGCGCTGTGGCCGGCAGTTTACACTATCTTCGTGTTTGCGGCGCTCACCATAACACCGCGGAAGCACGTAAATAAAGCTGCGGTGGTTGCTCTTTCGCCGTTGGTTCATCCGTCGCTCCCGTAGTACTTCCTGTACGCGCAGTATGAAGCGACGTCATCAAAGGAGCTATTGCTTTGAGTTTGATCCGACGGAAAATTTTCTCGACGTTGTGTTACTAAACACGCGATATTTAGAGGCAGGTTAGCCTAAACGTTGCTTCCATGAGAATAATATTTCTGTCAAACAGTTAGGGCTCCAGACTTCCCGCATTAATAACATGGAAAAAGAAAGAAAAAGTTTAACCACTGCGATTGGTGCAAGGCGAAAAGAACAAGGTGATTACAAGATGCCACGGGTGGTAACAACTTGAGTACCTCGAAAAGTTGGTCCTGTAAATAAACAGGCGTTGCCCAACTTCTACCAGACACAACTAATGTTCTACCACTGCTTCTGAGTAAAATTGAAGCAACAGCGACATATTTGTGGAGCTGCCAGCTGTTTACAGTTTGGATGTGGATTTCACGCGCGAAATATACACCTGGAGTATAAGGTGTATATTTATAAGGATTTGGAGCCGGCACTCTTGCCGACATGCAGCTCACGTCACTTTTGTTCCTGTAGGTTTTGGCCGCTCTTGGAACAGAAGTATGCTCCGGCGCAGTGGAAGAGAGCGTAGATTTTCGGTGCGGACTATGTTCGCAAACACCGCTTGCATTTCGCTAGTCTACGGCCACCAGCATGAGCCTCGTTGCTGCCTTCAATGATTTCAAGCCTGTGAAGCTTCCAGCCGAAAAGATAACAGTTGAAGACCAGCCATCAATCTTCGGGCCGCAAGCACCACGTGACCATACCGGAAACTACTTCAGCGCGCAGCACTTTGGCTTCGTGGGATTTGGAGCCGGCACTCTTGCCGACATGCAGCTCACGTCACTTTTGTTCATGCAGGTTGGTCATTTTAGTACTGCTACTTGTTCTGGGCTGTTATGTGCTCTGCCGGCTCCTCCCACGAAGTTCTGTGTTGCCCAGCATTGTTACAAGCATGCCTGTCGGAAATGCTCCCGCAAACGGTTCCTCCTTTTTGCTGACAGAGTTCTTTACCTATTTTTGCTTTTACTGGTTTCTGGGGATGTGGAACTTAATCCAGGCCCTCTTACAAAAGACGAATTGGCCTTACTGAAAAGCCCCCAGGATGGCCAAGAAGAAATAATTAACAAGTTGAAATCTATCGATGCGAGCAGAAATAATTAACAAGTTGAAATCTATCGATGCGAGCTGTTCAAAGCATGAAGCAATGATAATGGAAATTTATTTATTTATTCAAAAATACCCCTAAAGGCCCTCACTAGGAGGGTATTACATAGGGGGCAGGATACATTGAGAACGAAAAAAAAGAATACTAGCAGCACGTTAATAGGCAAACAAATAAATACAAGCGGGTGTGAGGCAAAAAAGAAAAAAAAAGAAAGAAAGAAAGAAGGAAAACAAACAAAAAATCTTGAAGGAACTCTAGAACCTATAAAAGCACTTTTTAGTAAAGTTAACATACAAAGTAAGTGTGTAAAAGTTCCTGGAATTTGGTCGGATCTGTAAAATTTACAATGTGAGATGGTAGGGCATTCCAATCCACAATTTATTTATTTATTTATTTATTTATTTCACATACCCTCAAGCGCTTACGCATTGTAGAGGGGAGTGGGGTACAGAAAAAACAGAAAATGTAAAGGAACACAACTGCGGCACTAACAAAACAATTGTGCGAGGTATGAAGGACTGTGAATATTTGGAAGTGTGGCATTTCACACGTGTCACTTTTAAGGCATGGTACCGTCTGGGAAAGATGGTCGGTGTCGATGAAAAGAAATCAGGATGAAGAAAAGAGTGATGGTACAGTTTATCAAACAATGATAAACGTGACAGTTTACGTCGATCTGATAGGATAGGTAAAGATGCGCGATGTGTTAGAGCCGTGACGCTGGTATGACGTGAATAATCTGAAAAGATGAAACGAACGGCACGATTTTGAAGGGATTCAATTTTGTCAACTAAGTATGCTTTGTCAGGGTCCCAAATGGCAGATGCGTACTCAATTTTAGGTCTGATGAGAGTTGTGTATGCAAGTTTGCGGAGGTTAGATGGAGCATGTTTTAGTCTGTGCTTTAAAAAACCCAATGAGCGGTTGGCAGATGCAAGAATGATGTCGATATCAATGAAAAGCTAGGCAAAACTAGACAAGAGATTGAAGGACTAAACAAATCAGCATCGGAGCAGGCGAATGCGATCACTAGTTTGACACAGCGAGTTAAAGACTTGGAAAGTAGAAATAACAGATTAGAAAATCGCAGCCGACAGCAAAATCTTGTGTTTTACGGCGTCGATTACAACAATCGCGCCGAGACTTGGGACCAGTCGGACAACTTGATCACAACTATTTGTAAAGAACAACTTCAGATCGATTTGCACTCCTTACAGAAGACCCACCGCGTAGGCCGGTACACTGAAAGTGGGAAAAGACCTATTGTTGTCAATTTCTCCTCGTACAAAAAAAAAAAACAAAGCGTACTAACTAATTCAAAACAGTTTAAGGGCTCACCTTACAGCGTCGATCAAGATTATTTTCCTGAGACCCGTGACATACGTAAGCGATTGTGGGAATACGCGAAAGCGAAACGGACCGATAAAGACGAAGTAAAGCTTAAGGGTGACCGAATTGTCATAACGGCCAAGCATTCGTTTGGGATTAGGAAAAAGAAGAAGTTGTGCAAGTGCGCAAACGATGACAAGTTCTTGTCAAAAGCGGTGCCCGTCGCGACATTGTCGCAATTGTAATCAATTGTAGGAGCCTGGTAAATAAAGTCGAAGAATTTGCTGGTTTAATTCATTCTTTCAAAGCTGACATCGTATTTGGCACAGAGTCTTGGTTGAACCCGTCTATTCGCAATAGTGAAGTCTTCCCAGATGATTTTATAGCCTATCGGAAGGACAGGCCCAGCTTAGGCAGGGGAGTCTTTGTACTCGATCACTGCTCACTTCATTCATCGGCGCTTGATATTGGGCATGAGAAATTGGAATCCGTTTGGTGCTCCATCAGATTAAAAGAAAATTCTTCTTTTGCCGTCGGGGCGTTTTATCGACCACCTGCCTCCGACATTACTTCATTACAACTTTTACATAAAACTATTTCCAAGATTTCTGGGGAAATCTTTCTTCTTGCTGGAGACTTTAACCTACCAGATATGCTTTGGGATGACGGTGCATGCACGTGCAAAACTGGTAGCCGTATTAACAGCGAGATGAACAACATCGTTAATGCTTTTGGGCTCTACCAGTATGTGCATCAGCCAACCCGAAATGGCAACATTCTAGACTTGATGTTTTGTAATGTCCCCACTATCGTAACATCTGTGGATAACGTTCCGGGTATAAGTGATTACACCGCTGTCGTCGCTAGTATCAAGTTTGAAAAGAACAAGGCAAAGAAGAAACCTACAAGGAAGGTATTTCTTTTTGGTAAAGGTGACTACTAAGCGACGTCACAGGCACTTTCAAATCATCTGCCTGTTTTGGAATGCCTTGCCGAATATTCTACCGCACAAGAATTGTGGTGTGCTTTTTAAAGTAAAGTAATGGAACTTGTAGTTATTTACATACCAAGTGTGCACTCTTGTGGGATGAAAAGCCGCGAAAAGCCTTGGCTTACCTCACAGTTATTAAAAATATTTAAAAACAGGCAGCGAATATACCGTAGCTTCAAAAGAACGAAGGCGAAAAAACACTTCTACAGGTTAAGCGCCCTAACACGGGAACACAAAGTTATAGCAAAAAACGCGAAGGCGGGCTACTTAAATAGGCTAAACGAAGAAATGAAGACAAATCCCAAAATCTTTTGTCGGTACTTAAAACGTTGCGGGTCTGATGCTACCGGTATTAACGAAATCCAATATAATAATCAAGTGTTCTCGGAAGATATAGACAAGGCGAACTGCCTTAATGAATATTTTCGTTCTGTATTTTCGCCAAAGACTGATGATGAATCCTATGATATCCCATGTGTATATCCCGTACCCTTAATGCAACCTATTGAGCTTAGCGTGAATGGCATTCAAGCCTTCCTAAGTACTCTCGATGAAACAAATGCGAATGGTCCTGATGGCATTCCTCTGCGTGTTTACAAACATTGTGCTTCTCCTGTTTCCATGTATCTTTACTTAATTCCCTCGAATTCTTTATCTACTGGTATCTTACCAGATGACTGGAAGATGGCACACGTTGTACCGATCCACAAAGGAGGACCGAAAAAGGAAGCTGTCAACTATAGACCGATTTCATTAAAATCAATTTCCTGCAAAGTACTTGAGCCCATCTTGTACAAGGAAATAATGCGACATCTAACACAGCACAAATTGTTAATAGAAAATCAGCATAGATTCCGTTAAAGACTATCTTGTACCACGCAGCTCGTTGAATTTTATCACGATTTATCACCTAGCATTGACGAAAGTGGGCAGATTGACTGTATTTTTCTTGATTTCTAAAAAAGCTTTTGATTCAGTTTCGCATGCTCTCCTTTTGCAAAAACTTAAGTAATTTAATTTAGACCTATTTGTGATAATCTGGATAGAAAATTATTTAGAGCATCGTCGCCAATGTGTCATTTTGAATGGAAAAGCATCCAGTTATGTTGACGTGACATCAGGTGTGCCACAGGGCTCTGTTTTAGGTCCTTTGTTGTTTTTAATTTATATCAATCATATTTCGGTTGGTATCTCATCGTTTATCCGGCTTTTTTGCCGGTGATTGTATAGTCTACCGGAAAATTAAGTGTGAGCAGGATGCCTCCCAACTTCGAAACGATTTGGTGCGTATTCAAGACTGGTGTACAACGTGCAAATTTTTTTGAATTTTAATAAGTGCGTTAATCTTTGTTTTTCAAAGAAGAAAAAGAAGATCGAATATAGATACTGTATAAATGGTGTGCCAGTTACCAGGAAGACGACTTACAAATACCTGGGTATTTTATTTTCTTCTGACTGTTCATGAAAGGTATATGGGGATTATGTTGCCGCGAAAGCTGCGAGAGTGTTAAATTTTATTCAGCGTAACCTAACATGTTCGCATCAGTGACTTAAAGAATGTGCGTATTTGACGTGTGTACGACCAGTCTTACAGTACGCCGGCGCTGTCTGGGATCCGGCGCAGGTATCTCTCAGTGATAAGATAGAAAAAATACAGAACAGGGCAGCTAGGTTCGTCGTGGAACGGTATCAATGGTGGGAAAGCTGTACCGCTATGAAACAAGATTTGAATTGGGAGCTGCTTTTATTACGTAGGAGAAAATTGCGATTAAAATTTTTATATTTATTATGTAATAATAAAACTAGTATCAACAAGGACATGTATTTACAGATGCCATATTATTTGTCACACCTAATTGATCATTCCTTTAAAATGAGGGAATACCGTCCCAGGACTGGAATGTTGGCAAATTAATTTTTTGTCAGAACGATACATGAGTGGAATGGGCTCTCAAATGTTCAAGTGTCTGCTGTGAATGAAAACTTTTTTTCGAACCTGTAACCCCCCTTGCTATAACGCCTTCGGGCGCTGCAGGTATATGTTGAATAAAGAATACAGGTGCCCCGCATTGTAGGAATAATAATTTATGGGCGCCACCCACAAAGGGATCCTTAACCAGCCCAGGGATCCTAACACGCGATATTATTCAGCCGAGGTCCGATGCGCGTCATCGTGGTCAAATGCTCGACGCCCAGCCACTCAGGCACTGCAGCGGGTGGACACTAGCTCCTCAGCCATCTCCAAACGTGTCATTGTGTTTTGCGAAAAAGCCACCCCTGGCTTCAAGACAGTCCTAGCAGTGCGCCTAGATGGAATTGAGACCGTTCCTCGCCGTAGCACATCCCTATAGGGACCGGGCGGCCGTTGTATGGCACCACCCTCGCTTCAGCGAACAGCGCCGCCCGTGGCGAACCGCTCGTCAGTGGAATGCCGGTGGCGGTCAGCGCAGCGTTGTTGTTCATGGCTTTCTGTCTTTTTTCTGCGGTGCGGGTTGCAAAGCGTACATAACCAGGAGGGCTTTTTTCAGGTCGGTAAATCTTGAACGTGGATGTGACCTTTTCGAGGCATGCCACGTGCGTGACTTAGGCCCATACTCAGTATTTGCAAATAGCAGACGACGCTCAATGCGCCAGGCTGGAAGCCTAGCTGGTAGTGAAAGTCCGTTCCTTTATGCGATTTTTTCATGCCTGCATGCAGTTTCGCGTATCGAGGAATATATTGCAGCTAAATGCTCCCACAAAGCCGGTGTGTGTAAACGATCCAGGAATGCTGCGGCGCTGGCCTTTGCATGCCATACTAAACTTTTTTACACCCTTTTTGGCCGAAAAGGGTGTAAAAGTCTTGTCCCATGGCTAACACCCTTAAAATGTGTTTTGGCAAAGAAAGGGTGTATAGATAAAAAAGGGTGTTGAGAATGCTCAACACCCTAAAAAAGGGTGTTGAATCTCACGCCTTTTTTTGAGGTGATGGCATGCGCAGAGGCAATGTCAAACTGCGGAGCGCGCAGCATTCAACACAAACAGCCAATATGTACAAGTTACAGTTGGAACACGGAATGCAAGCGGTACAGGGAGTGCATACTTACTTAGCAATACATGTGCTGTTCTTGCTTTTATACCCAGCAGAGGAAAGCTCCCAGATGGAGTCGGTGGGCTTGTCGCAAAACAACTGATATTTTAGCGCTATTTTTGGAAGTATGGATTTTACTACGAGAATATACAAATCAACACGCGGATTTGCAAAAACTTTTTAATTACGCGGTAGTTTTTCTGATCCGTAACTTATAGAATTTTATTAAATACCATACAAATCTTCCCTGCCACCTCAACACCCTTCAAAAAGGGTGTTCATTATTTCAACACCCTTTTTCCCAGAAGGGTGTAAAGCTACAAATTAGGGTGTTCGAAACTAAGAAAAAAGGCGTAAAAAAAGGGTGTAAGAAAAGACCGCCAACGAAGAAAAAAGGTGGAGAGACCTCCAATTTTGGAGACATTTTGTACCTGTTTACACGGGTGGACTGAACATTCTCTACAAGCGGGCGGGGGGGGGGTTCTACCTCAAGATGTTTACAGCATAATGAATTGGCATAATTTATCACCAGTGAAGGTCTTTAAGCTTCAGGAGGTAGTTTCGGTGGCATTAGCAAAAAATACAAAGAAAAAGAACTGGGGCACCTGTAAAGGGTGCACCACCGCAGATATGTTATTATAACAGTGAAGTCGGCTTTCGAGCTTGTTAGAGTGTGACACAAGGGGCGTATGCGTGTGCGCACCTCTTACTGTACTATTTCAAAGGTACTAGTCTTTTTTGGATTCTAAAAGGTAAAAAAATTCGCGCAGCTTGCAATAGTGGTGCAAGGCTGGAGAAACAGCAAGGCTGGGGGCCGACCTACCTTGTTTCCCTCTTGGATCTCCTGGAAATGGGAAGGGGGGGGAAGGGGGGCACACTGGAACAGCCTTGTAAAATCCGGTTAAATTTGGCCTCATCCCTGAGCGGTCATCCTGGCTTAGCAAGATCATTGTTAAGCTTAGCAAACATAACAAAACTTAGCAACACCGGAAGAAACTAGGTCGACCCCCAGCTCCGCTGTTCTTTTTTTGCAACTCAACACCTATTTCACACCGTTTCAACAACCTACCGAAAGCCAAGCGTTTTGCAGTTGGTAAACATCCTTTTCGCCACACGACTACAGTCTTCTTAATTTTGAAGGTTCAAATTGGTGTTTCACGTGCCAAAGCTAAACTTCGGGCATGTGGTGCACCGAATAAGGAAACGAGCGATCATTGCATAAGAGCAATTATTTTTTTTTGCGTTTGGAAATTTCTTGCGAGTAGAGGAGTATATGAGGGGACGTCTTCTTTTTTACAGTGCTATTATGCATCCGAATATGGGCTTATTCATTGAACAGCTGAACACCTTTTCCACATCCTTTCAACACCCTAAGAAAAACCAAGGGTGTTGAAGTTGATCAACACCCTTTTTTCAAACAAAAAGGGCGTAGAGCTAGGAAAAGGGTGTTGAGACTCAAGAAAAAGGGTGTAAAGGCCTCCCAACACCCTTTTTCCACTCATGCTACACCCTTTTGGCTAAAAGGGTGTAAAAAAGTTTAGTGTGGCAGCTGACGATGAAACGGCGTCGTGCACAAGCGAAAGGCAAAGTTGGCGGGTGTCTTCCAAGATTTACCTCAAAACATAAATTGTGATGGTCTACGCTTCCGTAACTTCATTATCTACGGCTGAAACGTGTTTAAGTTCACAGAAATGCTCCTACAACAGTTATCGGGAATCGTTAAAGAATAAATGCTGCATGATAGTAGAACGTTATTGCTTGTTATGAAGGAGCATTGCTTTGCAAGAATTGCAATGGTTGCTTGCTAGTTGGTTAATGGTTTTTCAAAAACCAATTCCTGAGTGGATGGAGGACGCGAGACAGGAGGGCGCCCGAAACCTGTACTCAGTTTCACAACAGAATGCTGCGGTGAAGCTGCCACCTACCCCTGAAAAATCTTGCACTCCTCCGCCTAACGACGATGATGTTGTTTTATAGCAACGCTTTCTCGTGTGTGTTACCTTGGTTGTCTTCTGGATTTGAACTTTGACTAACTGAGCTTCGAATTTGACCATCACGCAATTTGTCTTTTCATCGCAGCGTCTTTGACTTTGACTATTTCCCATTCGATTTCGCGTGAAGAAAGCTTTGCATTCAACCATCCTAATCATTACATGGAGGGCTAGATGATTTTTCTGTTTAATTTTGAATTTCTATGCACCCCTCTCCAAATCTAAACTTTTTCCAGCGTGTCGGAAATGTGTCTCTGCTGAGGGACTCGGGCTGGTGCACCCATATTTGAGGCAACTAATCGCGCGTTTTTGGTGTCTTCACGAGGACACGATTTTTCAGGAATTCTGCAAAGAATGCTTAAGCATTAAATAACACCGGCTGACGTCAACACTGCCACATTTTTAAACTATCAGTGCCAGCTTTTATTCCCCGCAGGTGGGAAAACGGGAAATGAGGAGGGATGGTTTGTAGCTTGGGATGTTGGGTGGGTGAATAACTTTGGCTCTTGATAAAATTACCACCACAAAAGTGGGAGTTCCACTTCGGCTTTCAGGCGCCCATGCTGTCTCAGTGTCGCTCACCAAAACCGAAGGCACAAAGCTTACGGGTACAGAAAGAAAGTACACTTCTACGGCTACACGGTAATCCATCTCGTACGCAAGTGCCTTTCTCTTCAAAGCACACGTATCGAGGTATCCCAGCGCTGAGGCTGGCGTGGAAACCGTAGTCAATGAAACCAGTGAGGATAATTTAAAATGGTAGAAATAAATACTAATATAATATTTTATTCCTACTCAGAGAGCGTGCAGCCACGCGCAGAGCGCTGTAAAAAGCGCTCATGTCAATGTCGCCCGTTCCCAAACTTAGAAGCGTCAAATAAGTTTATGTAACCGTTAGTCAATTTAGGAAGAAATAAATACTAATAATAGTAGTTTTATTCGTACTCAGAACGGGTGGAGCCAAGCGTAGATCACTGCAAAAAGCGCTCATGCCATTGTAGCCGATACCCAAATTTAGAAGCGTCCGACAAGTTTACGCCGCTGTTACTGCATCTAAGAACCCAACGAATCTGTCTAGATTTCGTTTCATCTCACATGTCCGCTCACAACACCGCCAAGACATTCAAACAACCGAAGCAAACACACACGACAAAAACAACGTGAGGCTGTGTAGTCCAATGCACCGGCTCATTCCACTAACGAGGGGAGCGCCGAGTGGTGGCGCCACCCGTACAGCTGCCCGGTCCCTATAGCAGTTTCTGCTTCGCGATTCACCACATTGTTGTCGAAAGTTATGTCGTATTACGTTCCTTTATTTCGCGTATTTTTACAGACTGACGTATGGCATTGCGTTTGTGAGTATGTGAACAACATTCGTTAATCCTTCGCATCAGTTTCGAACATCTATATGCAGTGATAAGTGTGCCTCGTTAAGGGGGACCGCCCGTGCATGTGGGCAGGGAGACACTGGCCAGTCCGAGGCACCCCGGCAACCTTCCCCTTTCGCCACGGTCATTATTGCCTACCACGTGCAGCGTCATTGATGTCTCGCAAGACTCAAGAATCCGGTTCCTACCAGACGTCTATACGCAAAGACATGACACCATGGTACCGACGTGAAAGCATATTCTGCAACGCCGAAACCAAGAAACAGTTCCACATTGCTACTGCAACGCTGAGCAAGTTCGACGCAATCTTCTCCCGCCCTCTTCTTTTAAAAGTAAAAAAAATACATGAAACATTCGGTCTATTTGTTCCAGCGCCTACGTTGCGTAGTTACTACAGTTTTGCCGCCATGATGTGCATGTGGTGCGGGGCTGCACGTTACACGTTGTTTGCTATTTGGCATAAAAATATTTCAAATACAATGGTTTCCAATTACATTTGTGCTCTTCAATCTGTTATTTTCTTGAAAACTGAAGCAAACAGAGCACTTTGCTAAGGCATTGCTTGTTGATATTTCAGAATTATGGCTCCTTTAACTGCTAATGTGACACCCATAAGCATGAAGCACAGAAAATAAAGAAGTAGACAAGAACAAGCCCCTGAGCTTACGCGCAGGAGTTTACTGCGTTGAGTGAAGAAGAAAAACTGTGTGAAGGAGGAATAAATTATCAATTTTGACCGCCACTCCTCATTCTAAAGTATACACACAGCTACACAAACTCTTATACTTTTAGTACCAGCGTAGTTCTTTGTCAATCGGGAAATAAAAAGGATGTAGTACCACTTAATTCAGTATTGTAAGACAATTACATTGTAGAAAGTGACCACCACTCCTTGTAAATCAGGATTCAACTACATCAACCTCGACGCTTGTGTTATCGCTTTAGTCAGCTTATTTAACTGAATTACAATTTATTGCAAACCACGAACCCCTACTCTACATCTGAAATCTTTTTAGAGATATGATCTCTGACACCCTAAACCTACAGCTACTCGCAGGAGTAATGCTTTTGTTTCTGAATTTTCGAATCATAAGCAATTCACTGAAGGGTATGTATTCGACATTTCAGCCTGGAGAAAACCTTACAATATAATTTGCTACGTGGAAACACAAGCGTCCTTCGGGCACATTTCTAGCGCGCTGTTTCGAACTTCTTTGTGCTAGAAACAACTGAAATGGCTATCAAGTCTCAGAAATCTTTACTGCTCTTTCAACAACTATGGCAAATATGAAGAGCACGTTAGCAAACCAAATGTCTTTCTGCATGAGCAGGATGCACACCGCATGCGAGAATTAACTATAAAAAAATAGAATCAGGGAGGATGTACTTAGTCGCTATTTCTGTGCAGGTATTATATATAACACTGACAATTATTCAGCCTCTACAAATAAAAAACACTTCGTGATTGGTTTTATTCTCCTCACGACCTGCTCACGAAGCTGACAACAGAGCTTTAAGTGACCAACGGAGTTCACAGGCTTAGGGCTTTGTGGAAGAGTTCGCGAAGTCGGCACCGAAAGGCGTTGAAATGCGTTGTCGAGTCGGGCACTGAGAGTTCACTAAGCGGCCACGGCATTCCCTAGCCCGCCGCTCTCTCGAGCACTCTGCGGCAGCGCCACGCTTCTGACAGAAGTTAGTCTCACTTGATTCGGTAAGCTGGCAGCGCTAAATAAAGCCCGCTCTGTGCCGCGCCTCTCTAAAGTTCAACTTCGTGGTCATCGAAGAGAGCTGGCGGATTTAAGAAAAAAATTCTTTTAGGCGGTGTCACAAGCGGCGTGCCTAGCCTCCTACCACTCGCTCTCCCGGTCTTTCGTAATGAGTTCCTGCCCAGGCGAGAATGCGCCGAGACTTTAAAATTTACCTCGCTCGGCGAACTTCTTTTTACCGTACTCACTCAACGCAGGCGTTCCTTAGGAAAAGAAGCATGGTAATAGGTGAAACCGAATGGGAGACGTTGTTCTTCTTACGTCAACTGTTCTTCCCTGTTGATGGCAATTACTGTCTTGCTTTCTTACTTTTTTGCCATTAATTTCTTACTTCCCCACCTCATCCATTGCTTAACTCAAGAAATGTTTGATAACCAACGCGCTGGAATCAAAAACGGCCCAACGCGTCTCTACTGTAACTATTATTCGTATTGTAATTACCTCAGAAGCTATGCTGCTCTTTAGCGACTATATTATTTTTCGTGAGTGACTATTGTATTCGTCCCGAGCTGTTCGTCCACCAAGGACGAACGGTTGGGAAAGTAACCGTTCATCCCCTCGCATTTGCTAACGTAAGTGGCAACGCAGTGTGTCTCCCAAGGGAGCAATGGCACTCCCCCGTTGGTCTCTTTCGGCTGAGAGTGCAAGCTCGGGTGATTCGGCGCGCACCCAGCAGTTGCTGTTATTTTTCTAAAAAATTCGTACATACCTACTGAGTTACACATTCCCATTGCGAGGCTTTCCCCACCACTTTATTATGCAGAACTCAAGCTGCTACAGTGCGTGTTTCTACAGACGCTGCAGTGGCATCGGGGGGTCCCTTGAAGATGGCTTTTTGTATTCCACCCGTATACGACACATTCATCGCATTTTGCTTTCTGAAACCGGGAATAATTGCCAAAAGGTGTTTCCCTCTCAGTTAAGAAAGTCCTGGAAAGTTTTTCCATGATTTAAATGTGGTTGATGACGGGAACCGAAAACAAATTTTGCAAAATTGAAAACAGAAATTATTTTGAAATAGTTATTGCGTTTAGACCTGCCACGAAGTGGGTTTTCAAAGCTCTCTGTCTGGCAGATGAACAAGGAGCCCACAAACTGAATCTCGAACTGGACATCTACAGCCACCGTTTCCGCTTTGGTCATTTCGCATTTAAACTCCTCTTCAGTGCTGGGCAGTAAGGAGACGCTAGATTGCTCCAAGTACAGAGAGGACCACGAAAGCCATCATCTGACCACGGGCAGACTAAGGCAGGCGACTGAGCATGGCTCAAGAATCTGAAGAAGTGAAGCTATGTTGATGAAGTTCTCGAAGATGACAGTCGATGATCAAGAAGTGACGAGTTTATGTACAACCAGTTACATAACATTGCTGCGTACTGTTGGAAATCAGCTATCCCACCGCTGCCACCACTGTTCCGATTCAGACATCCCGACGCTGTCACCACTATCGGGACTGGGCCCTCTCACCGCAGCCACCACGGTTTATACTGGCCATCATAGCGCTGTCCGGTGTAGTGACATTTGCTTCGTCCGCTATCGACGCGTTGCAGAGCAGAGAGCTGAAGTCCTCGAGCCGACGAAAAGCTGAAGCAACATTTTTATACGGTATGTACAAGGCAAACAAAAGCGTTATATGGCTCGCACAGAGGCGACAGCATGTCTGCACTCAATGCCTCCAAAAAGTGCCACGCTTGCTGTGCGTCCGGGCGGGTTTTATACCACCGTGAGTTCACTGCAGCCGCTACGGCTTTGAATCGCTCCAATCAGAACTCTCGCTGGCCGAAGATGGAATCCTACGAAAGCAGGCGAAGCGATTGCGTCAGCCCAGCCACCATAACTAGGAAAGGGACGGCGACGCCGTTGCCATTCAGCGGTGCCGTCTCCAGACCTGTGCGGCGTGTCTTCTGGGGGTCGTTCGTACGAGGCCTGATTCGGTCCAGCCGTTGAGGAGGAAAAAAGTGAGGCGACTCTGCGGCCCCTTCAAGTTTGGGTTTGTCTGCCGCGGGCGGTTTCGTCGAGGCGCGAATCGGCCCCGCTGTCGGCGTGTCGCCCCGTAAAGCGAATTTGGCTGCGTGCTCTGGCAAAATAGTACATGGATAATAAAATAAAAACTTCCAACGGCACACTATATCTCCTAGTGGGAACAAACTTACTGAGCGCATAGAATTCCGAGTCTAATTGTGCTATGCTCTAAATGCACTCAAACCACTGGAGCGAATTTCCCAGGACTGTTTACCCGCTCAAGGATGCGTCTATCAATTCGGTACGCAACCATACCCCTAACTTCCCACGCAGGCCTCGAATTTGCAGTCGGTCCACAGTTTCAGGAGCACATAAATCCACCGTCGCTCGGACGATACCCACGTCTTCTCGTAATATGCCTCAATTGAGTGCTGAGGCAAGGATGCTGCTTTCTGGCATAGTTCGTATTTATATAAAATAGGCATTTATCTCTCTAGGATACGCCCATCCAGCCTCTGCACCGTAGTAGGGGACACAGGCCGCTATCACTCTTAGCCATCAGCCTATCAATTAGATCTAGAGCTGATGGCTGAGAGCTGATGACACCATGTACTGCACGCGCGCACAATCAGCGACGATAACGGAGACGAGACGAATGTGGGTGGGGAGATAAGGAGGGCGGCCGCTCTGACACATGGCCCTTTTCCCAGGGTCAAACACAAACACGGCAGACTGAAACAATTCATTTTCCATTCCACTCTGCGAAGGAGGTTAGGAGGCTGACCATGGAAGCTGTATCGGCGAAACGATGACACGACATTGACATTAAATTCGAGGTTAATTTATTCTGGCACAACAGTGGTCCCTATCTCGGCGTCGGTGCTCCGCCGCGTTGTCGTGACGTTGACGCTTGTGCTCCTCATCCGTTTTGCAGCTTTTGGAGAGAGGCTTGCCGAGCAGCAGCCTTGGCGGGCAGCTTCGGCTGTCCTAAAGAGCGGTCAATGCATCCCATGCTTCAAGTAACACTGACGTTTATTTGTCAAGCTCCTGTTTTTGCTTGTGCTGCGTAGACTGGCTCAAATAAGCGCCGCTTTCATTGTGCATCCGGGCGATAAGGCGGTATTTATTTTATAAAGCCTGAAAGAGGAAAAAATTCGCGCCAATCCACCCTGTGAATGTGGTTGGAAAGCAAAGCTGTAAATGGCCATGCGACGTAACTTAAATTCACTCACGTCATTCTACAAATAGTAGAACAAGAGAGAAATGAAATGCACTAAACCACGTCCTTTATTACTTCATTACTTAATTAGATATTCTTGTTAGGGATAAATCATGAACGGTGATTGGTTGAGTTGCATTGGTGTAGCACATGAGTGGAGACTCTTTCTTATTAAATTAAAGGAAGCTTAATCCCGGTGTTAGACGATCTCACTTCTCCGTCTATGCCGCCGCGGACGGAGGTGACGAGATTGGCGGCAAAGACGAAGGAGGAGGGGGAAACACTTTTACACAGATTTCTCAAGTGCCCAGAGTGCGGCCCAGGATAGTGGTTCCTTCTTCACTGTAGCCCATATTCAGTCCGCGCCGCCTGTGCTCTGTCCACCAGTTGAAGTTGTGTAGGCAGAGGGGGGCTAGACAGCAGCATCTCCCATTCCTCTGGTTGGGTAGCTGACGGAAAGAGTGTCCCTAATACTGAGCAATATTTACATTTAGCGTCGTAGCGATTCGCGTGCAATAAATGAAGACGCGTCGGATGTGGGAAGCAGCCGGATTATATGAGCCGTAGGGTGGTCTGTTGTTCTCTGCAATGGTCAGGGTAAGGCGAAGGCATGGTCTTTCTCTAAAAGCGATAATACTGGGTTATGTCCCTGAACGAGACAAGCGGGAGACTGCCCTCGTGCAGCTCCATAGCACGGCAGGCAAAAGCGCAGGCTTGTTGGTGGGCGTATTGGAATTTGGTTGCCCTCTATGAAAGCGTGAGCGGGTGTCCAGATGAGCTGTATGGAACCGTTTGTGGAGTGGTTTTTCGAACACGCAGTGCAAGTCGGGACACGCAACCCGACTGATAATTCGTGTAGGCTTGTTGGGAATCGGTGGCTACATTCCGAACCCCTGGTTGAGTGAGAGCCAAGGCGATGGCTGCCTCTTCTTCTGCCGCCATGTCTTGGGTCTTGAGTGGGGCACACGCACGCTGGTTCGTTCTAGAGGTAGCCACGATGATGGCGTACTGCTGCCCTCGATGTTGGGAGGCGTGTGTAGATAACTTCATGATCCCACCGAGGATGGTGTTGAGCGCTTGAGCTCGTCCTTATCGGCATATCTTGTCGTGTGAGGGGTTCAGAATTCGGAGCAAAGGGAGCTTCTTTAGTTCTTGTCGGCAAGAGTCAAGCGGGTGACATTCTGTGCTGCCCAGCCAATCTGGTGAAGGATGCGGCGACCCGCCGCAGTTATGGTCATTCGGACCTTCTGGTTAGAAAGATGGGCCTCTATCAGCTCTTCCGCCGTGTTGTGAAGCCCCGTGCTAAGTAGTCGTTCTGTGGACGTACTCACGGGACGACCAATGGCCTGCTCATCCGCCTTTCGAATAATTACATAAAGCATTGTTATGTCCTCCTTGCCGCGAAGAAGACACGGGGTTGACGTAAGTGATTCTCGAGGGGGAAAAGTCTGAATTATTCGAAAGGTGTCGGATTCCTTGAGGCCTAGATTCTTGTTTTTAACTCGCCTGATAATGTGTATGGTTTGATTGATGCTGTGTTTGAGGCGCTGTAAGGATACGTCACTCTGGTGTTGGGCTAGAGATGTGGGCCCAGGATCGATTATGGGGCTTGGAGTGGTGACCTGGCCATCAAGTATTATATGAATGTGTTCCTTGATGTGTCGCTTGGCGTGAGGGCGGAAGACAAGGAGCTGTGATTTTTTACGTGAACACTTTAGGCCACAGGCTTTAGCACATTGGTGTACTAAAAGTTGGTGTGAGCTTCCTTTGCGTTGGTGTGAGCTTCCTTTAATTTTTGTAACTCCTAGCACATGCTCAAGGCGCGCAAAGGGCTGCTAGATGTGCCATGGGAGGAGCGCACTGCGGCGCGAAAGGTCGCGTGACTATATCACGGGCATTCAGCGAGAATGCAGGGGGTAAACCCGTTGTTAGGAAAGGAACCAAGTTTCTTTTTTTCCCCGTGTGATGTGTTTTTTTCATTAATACAATATGACATGGGCCGTGAGTGAACTCGATCTACGAGTGCAAACCGGAAGAGAAGACGACGGGCTGGGGGCAGAGGGCACGGCAGTGGGGCAAAAATCAAGAAAAAAGGAGAACGTAGCCGGGAGGGCTACGAGTGGAACGTGCGAAGGTTCTCGTGCCACGGAACCACAGGCTGGGCGACGTTCCAGAGGAAGAGCTCCTGCCGTCGTTCCTGCTGCGGGCGTTCGCCCAGGGCGTGCCTACCTCCTCTGGTCTTGGTGGCCTGTCCAAGGACCAAGAAGCGGCCGGTCGAGCAGCTCCCGCCAGGGTGCAGTTGCCGAGTGCGGGCCTTGGCCGACGCCACCAGGGTGCTCATCTCCGGGATCGTTTCTGGGACGTGGTCCTCGCAAACTGAGCAGGGATCAGACATCGGCGCGCTGTCCCGTGGCAGGTACCGCACATGGTAGAGCAGCCGTGTGCCGGCGACGATCCATTCGCAGCAGTTATGCCACCCCTGCCTTCGCTTGCTTCGATGGCCACATCAACTGCGACAAACCTGAGAAGGCGTCGGGACCTGTCCGTGAGACGACGTCTTTAATATTCCTGGCTTCGTAACTTTCTTTCACTTCGTCAGTAGTTTACTGTAATTACAATTCGCCTTCCCCGCTTTCCCACGTAATTTCTGGCGTACCACAAGGGTGCGTCCTCGGCCCCCTATTGTTCTTAATCTATATAAATGATCTGCCAAATAACATATCATCCTGCATGCGCGTTTTCGCAGATTATTGCATAATATATCGTCCTATATCATCCCCCGACGACCAATTAACTCTACAATGCGACCTTCACCACATTAATAACTGGTGTAACAAATGGTTCATGTCCCTGAACACGGAAAAATGTAAAATATTCTCCTTTACGTGCAAGCAAAACGTTTACACCTTCCGCTACACTATCAATAATTCCGCACTGTCACAGGCATCTTCCTATAAGTACGTTGGTGTCCATTTCACACCCAATCTCTCCTGGTCTCACCACATCACCACCATTAGTGCAAAAGCTTCCAAGTCTTTAGGATATCTACGCCGTAATTTAAATAGCTGTCCCGCTCACGTCCGTCAACTAGCCTATCAAACCTTTGTCCGCCCACAGCTTGAATTTGCCGCTCCTATCTGGTCCCCTTATCACAACTACTTATATGGCATGCTTGAAGCGATTCAGAATAGGGCGGCCCGTTTCATTTCACGCAATCATTACTATCACAGCAGCGTAACACAAAGTAAAAGCAACCTTTCTCTTCAACCCCTGAGCACTCGTCGCGACATTTCCCTTCTTTGCCTCTTTCACAAATACGTGTACACGAACAGACCCTTCCACTTCACCTCGATGTTCCTTCCATTACTTCACGTAGGTTGTATAATCACTTCAGTTTCACGCGATTATACGGGGCAACTGATGCGTTCAACTCATCTGCTCTTCCTCGTGCCATACGTTTGTGGAATGGTCTTCCAGATAACATCGCATCTTTATCAGACAATAATTCTTTCCGTCAGTTGGTGCTTACTCGCTTTTCGCGATAAGGTCTTACCGTCAAATGGTTGAGAGTTGGGTGAGTTGGTAATGATGTACCTCGAAAAACAAACTGCGCTCAAATTAACGGTGACAACAACACATCGAGACGGCACAAGCGCAGTACTACATAACGAATTGCCCACTGTACTAGAAAGTAACTGTAAAAGGGTTGAGAGTTGATCCAGTTGGTAATGATGCATCTCGAAAAACAAACTCCGCACAAATTAACGGGGACAAGAACATATCAAGACGGCACAAGCGCTTGTGCCGTCTTGATTTGTTCTTGTCCCCGTTAATTTGCGCGCAGTTTGTTTTTTAAGGTCTTACCACTGTTTTGCACATTATTTTTTCTTTTTTTTCTGTCATGCCTGTATCCCCCTGATATGTCGCCAGAAGACGACAACAATGATGTGCGCGCGAGAGAGGCACTGGGTCCTGTGGCACGAGCGCGCCTCACGCGTCGAACGCTGGCCAGTGCTGTCTCCAACGCCCGAACTACTGCCAATGTTCCTACCTCTTGAGTTGTAATAAATCGTCGGCAGCCATCCACGGCTGTGCGGACGCAACGATTTGGCGACAAGGAAGACTGCGGACTCACCGGCACTTCTCCGGCAGGTCACCGACGTCAGGAAACGGAAGGACATGGCGACGTGCGACTTCGGTCGGCTACCCGAATTTAGCGGCAGCACCGGCTCCTGGAGATCCTGGTATGGAAGGCTTCAATTCTTCTTCGAAGCTAACGACATCAAGGACGCTTTCAAGAAACGCGCTCACCTGCTAACGCTGTGCGGGGAACAGACTTACGACATCGTCTGCGCCCTCGTTCAACCCAAGCAGCCCGGCGAAGTGGACTACGATGACATCGTTGAGGTGCTCAAGGCTCACTTTGATCCGCAACCTTATGAAGTCTTCTGCAGGGCACGCTTCCAACGACGGGACCAAAGGCACGACGAAACGGTGAGTGATTACGTTGCAGCGCTCAAAAAACTAGCAGCGGATTGTAATTTTGGCATCAGCACAGATATGGCGGTGAATCCGTCTATGCTACCACTGGACGTAATGTTGCGAGATCGTTTTGTCCGTGGTCTTCGGAATGAGCAGGTCCAACAACGGCTACTTGCAGAAAAGGACTTGACATTCAAGAAAGCTTTTGACTTCGCATTGAGAGCTGAAAACGCCATTGAACACCAGAAAAACGTGAAGGCGGAATGGAGAGAGATCCACAAAGGCAGTACAAGTACATGCAATACGGGAAGGAGAGGCCGCTACAGCAGCTACGCCGAGAACAAGAACCAACGTTGTTGGCGTTGTGACGCACAACATAGTCCGGACACTTGCAAGTTCCAGACAGCTTCCTGCAACTACTGCAAGAAACGCGGCCGCATCGAAAAAGCGTGCATCAAAAATCGGAAAGAAGTAAGAACTAAGGGGAACAACAGCATCGAATATCCATGTGAAGGAATTTCGACAACAGCATCAGCCCAGGACACGACTTCTCAAGAGTCGCCAAGCAAGGAGCTTTATGAGCTCAACACCTTAATGGACATATCCAGCACCCAGAAGGTCATGATGCAGCTACGCGTACATGGCAAATCGTTGACCTTCGAAGTCGACTCAGGTGCAGCCTGCACTCTTATCAGTGAGACAACGTTCAGATCCACGTGGCCGAATGACCCACGTCGGCTCCAGACGAACAACATTCTCCTACGCACATGGTCAGGCCAGTCTCTTCCAGTGCTCGGCTGTGCAACGGTAGAAGTAGAGCACAAGGACAAGACTTTGACATTACCACTTGTGATAATCAAGGAATAAGGATGTAACCTCCTCGGACGAAACTGGTTTCCTCATTTGGGCATAGAGCTAACCGGCATCAACAACGTAACAGACAACGAACTTGTTTCCAAGCTTCTGGACAAGTACCAGTCTGTGTTCGATGAGGAAATCTCAGGACACGTTGGTCCTTCTGTGCAACTCGAACTTGTGGAAGGAGCGAAGCCAAAGTTTCTAAAGGCACGGCCAGTTTCTTTCGCGCTGCGGTCGCCTGTAGAGGCTGAACTGGATCGACTGGAAACTCAAGGTATAATCGAGCCTACGCAGCATTCAGACCGGGCAACGCCTCTCGTACTCGTGCGGAAGAAAGATGGCTCGTTGCGAATATGCGGCGACTACCGCTGTACAGTGAATCTGGCATCGAAGAAGGCAGATTACCCGCTTCCCACAGCAGATGAGGTCCTCAGCCACTTGAGGGGAGGCAAGGTTTTCAGCACGCTGGATTTAGCACAGGCTTACCAGCAACTCCACGTAACGCCAGAGACAGCCGAGCTGTTGACCCTGAACACGCCGAAAGGACTTAACAAAACTTGTTGCTGAGCTAGTTGGTACATAGTTCAAACAAAGTTAAAAAACGTGGCGCAAACTAGACGGGACAAGAGAGACAAGAAACAAGAGACAAGAAACCTTTGGCGCCTGTATCTGTGTTTCTTGTCTCTCTTGTCCCGTCTAGTTTGCGCCACGTTTTTTAACTTTGTTTGAACGCCGAAAGGGCTTTACAAAGTGAAACGGTTGCCTTTTGGAATCTCAGCAGCTCCAGCCATTTTTCAACGCTTCATGAAGACTATGCTGTGTGTCATCCCAGGCGTTTGTGCGCACTTAGATGATGTCATCATCAGTGGAAAGAACGCCGAGGAACATGCCGCCAGGCTGGAAGAAGTTCTCAAGAGGCTGCGCAAGTACAATCTTCGCCTCGGCAAAAAGAAGTGCTGTTTTACAGTGAGGCAAGGTTCTTTTCTCGGACACTGAATCGACGAAAATGGCGTTCACACCAGTGAAGACAAAGTTCGAGCCATCACTGAGGTGCCAGCACCAGACTGCAAGCAAGCGCTTCAGTCATTTCTCGGGATGCTCACGTTCTACGACAGATTCTTGAAGAACCGAGCAACAGTTGCCAGCTGTCTCTACCAGCTCCTTCAAAAGGACGCTACGTGGAGATGGGAGACTCAGCACCAAGAAGCATGTGATCAACTCAAAAAATTGCTTCTCAAGCACACCGAACTGGCACACTACGACGAACAGAAGGAGCTTCTATCTCATGCGACGCTTCGCCATACGGCATAGGAGCTGTTCTGGCTCAACGTGTTGACCAGAATAGAGAGGCACCAATCGCTTTTGCATCTAGGACGCTACGGCCGGCAGAACGAAATTATGCTCAGCTGGACAGAGAAGGCCTCGCTGTAGTGTTTGCAGCTCACAAGTTCCACAAATATATCGCAGGAAGGAAGGTAACTTTCGTTACGGATCACCAACCGCTGCTCGGCATACTGGGACCAGGGAAACCCACGGCTCAAGTCATCTCACCACGCATGAACAGATGGTGCATCAAGTTATCGGCATATGACTACGATATTGTGTACAGGCATGGCAAGAACCACCAGAGCACAGACGCGTTGAGCCGACTACCACTGCCAGAATGCATCGATGAACCGTGGCCACCAGGCGACGTGCTGCTGTTCGAAGTGTTGTCGCGACCTCCGTTAACTGCTTCAGAGATAGCCCGTCTAACGCAGCAAGACAACATCCTGCGAAGGCTGTTCAAGTCAGTGCAGGATGGCGCAGTGGAAAGACTCCTTGAAGATGAGTTCGCTACATACCGGAGAAGAGCGACCTCACTGGCACCTCATCGCGAGTGTCTCACACTCGGATCACGGGTGGTCATACCAAGCTCTGCACGATCTCACGTTTTGGCACTTCTGCATGCTGGTCATCGAGGCATGGTAGCCATGAAGAAGTGTGCAAGGACTTTCGTATGGTGGTGCGGAATCGACAAGATGATTGAAGATACAGTGAGACAGTGCTCTGAATGCCAATCAATGCAGAAGAGCCACCCAAAAGCTCCGATTACCACATGGGACCGTCCCCAGACACCATGGCACACCCTGTATGTTGACTTCGCGGGACCACTATTTGGGCGCACGTACTTGGTTGTTGTGGACGCGTACACCAAGTGGGTAGAAGTCCGTCACGTCACCAAGACAACATCCGCGGTTGTCATTGACGTACTCCGGAGCCTCTTCGCTACGTTCGGCATTCCACGAAAAGTCGTCTCGGACAACGGAATAGCCTTTATTTCAACCGAGATAAAGCAGTTCTACGCATCAAATGGCATACAAGCTATGACGTCACCAGCGTATCACCCTGCAACAAACGGGCAAGCAGAACGATACGTGGCAGAACTGAAGAGAGCCCTCCTAATGGATAAACACTACTCCATACAGTGCAGACTTGCAAGGTTCCTGTATCGGAAGCACACGACGGTGCACACAGCCACAGGAATGACAACGGCGACAGTGATGTTTGGCCGCGAACTTTTATGTCCCCTCGATCTGCTCTAGCCAGAGAAGGAAACGCTGACTTCTGATCACCAGCCGACGCTGAAACAATCACGTCGTTTCGAAGAAGGGGAAAGGGTGCTCATACGACAGTTCTTAAGAAAGCCAGATTTAATTGAAGGCGAAATTCTGCGCCGCGTCGGACCACGATCCTGGGTGGTAAAAAGCGCCCTTGGAAAGGTTGGCCGTCATCTGAACCACATCAGGAAAGCGAGCCAGAGCAGGACGCCAACGGACTGGAGCACAGCAGACGATTTCGCTGACACAGCGCAAGAGATGCCGTCGAGTTCTGCTGTTCCACTGTTACCGGACTCGCTGGATACTCCAGATGTTTCCTCCGAACCATCGACCTCAAAGTCTCAAGCAGGGACCACCCGGCAACTGCGACCAGCCGAGGATAGGCGGCCTCCAGATCGCTATGGAGACTTTGTTTACTGTTTTCTCTAAGGGGGAAGAATTGATATGTCGCCAGAAGACGACAACGATGATGTGCGCGCGAGAGAGGCACTGGGTCCTGTGGCACGGGCGCGCCTCACGCGTCGAATGCTGGCCAGTGCTGTCTCCAACGCCCGAACTACTGCCAATGTTCCTACCTCTTGAGTTGTAATAAATCGTCGGCAGCCATCCACGGCTGTGCGGATGCAACGCCCCCTTTTGTGTACCTCCAAAAACTGTACTTGAAGACCACAGAACCTGTCGTCTCTGTTGCACAGCAGGTGCTTTCTTATATTTTTCTTTTCTTTTTTCAGTGTTGCATTTTGTGCCCGATTATGAGTGTTGCATACTGAAAATGGGTTCGGCGTGTAGGCATAGGTTCTGCGTTTTTTCTGGTGATTTTTCTATTGTGTGTTCTGCAAATTATAAACTTTCATTGGTGCGAGTCGGGTCGGCAAAGCCAGCTATCTTTGGGTGATGTCACCTTCATACTATAATGATTGCATTCGGTTCACTTTGTCGTGTGTGCACTATAAAATCGCCTTTTCTTTTTTCTTGTTACCGTCTGCTAACTTCAAACTATATTGCAAACCTTATCGCGATTCATTGTGCTGCTATGCTTTGTAACGCGTGAATTAATTTAGTATGATCTGTAACACTTCACCAATTACCCCCCTTACTCAATGCCCTGTAAAGGGGCCTGTAAGGTATTTTAAATAAATAAATAAATAAGTAAACCCTACTCGCGAAGAACGCTGGTGTGGGGCAGGATAGCCAGCAGCTCGAGAATATCCGCACTGTCTTTCGGGGTCACTTGTCATGTGAGACTGACGCCCATGTACTTTGTTTTCTCCCTCCCGTAACTGAGAACTTGTGCGACAGGTAAAGATATTATTTTCTTTTTCCTTCTTCACAATGTCTCTGTCGCCTCCTTTCTCGACCGAAACCACACGAAAGTGTGACGAACGTTCATTCACCACCACACCCGTATATGTGCTTGGTGAGTCCACCCCCTGTCTTCCCAGTCTCCGCGTGGGCTCGTAGCTAAATCAGTAAGACGGCGGGGTGTCGCTTTATTGCTCTATTAGTTCCAGGTTCGATTCCTGTCGGTGCCAGTAAATTCTTTTATTTGTTCGTGGAGTTTTCAGTTGACACCAACGGTCGCGAAAGAACCCTTAGAGGGTAGAGGTAAAAAGCTTTGCTTTAAAACTACCTTGCGCGGTTAGCGGCGGTCACTCCAACTAACAGTGCAGCGTGATTGGACGATGTCCAAGATTAGAATTCAAACAAATGTCGGTTTTGGTTCTGTGAAACAACATGCCTGCATACCACGTTAACGTTGGATGGGCATTCTTGATATCTCAGTAATCGGCATACCACGCTTCTGCAATTTTGCGGCTCTAAAATCGGTCAGATCAGCCTACCAGCACGGTTTGTAATAGTAGCAATCACTAGCCGAGCCGTACGCACTGTATGAACACGCTCCTCGTCACCGCAGAGGCTCAAATGCGATGCGCGTTTTCCCCATCTTTGGAGCTTTGCCGGCTCCTTCCTGTATCCTAAGAATCGTGTTCGCACCAGGACAAAGGTCGGATGATTCGGGACTGTGCGCACTGCCCGGAAGCACTCGGTGCTTACGGCAACAGCCCGCCAGCGAGAACTCGCTGACGGGTCAGTT
The DNA here is from genome assembly GCF_048455015.1 of Haemaphysalis longicornis. Lineage (NCBI taxonomy): Eukaryota > Metazoa > Arthropoda > Arachnida > Ixodida > Ixodidae > Haemaphysalis > Haemaphysalis longicornis. The sequence continues at coordinate 194,936,053 of NW_027526361.1, forward strand.
TCTGTCGGCGGGCGTTCTGCAAAGTCTCTCGTGGAGCAATGACCGTTACAGCGCAAAAATGGTGAATTGACTACAGAAACAATCGGTTAGAAATAAAGAAATCAACATAAAAAAGCCTGCTCTCACTCCGGGATTCGACATTGCGCCTTGCGAAACAACCCACCCAGCGCTCCAGACCACTCAGCGACGAGAAAGCGCTACCTGTCTGGGAAATATAAAGTTGTAGTAAGCATGTTGCGCCCATGAGAACTGTGATGAGCATCAGCCACAACGGGCAAATCCCCCTACGTGGATATGCTGCGCTCGAAGCCGCTTGAGGAAGAGGACGCGCTCGCTCAGGGTCAGTCTCGCGAGAAGCTGGTCGTTTCGGCTCACCCCGTCTGCATCGACGCCTCGTTCGTGAATAAACAAGTCCAGCCTTCTACCGGAACGCCGACTATCTCCCTTACAATTTTTGGTGGAGGTTGCGGTGCTGCTCGGGTCCCCATTTATCTACCCTGGAGCTGCGCAGCCGGACACTTCCCTCGAGGATGTCTCAAGGTACCCACCACGAGTCTCTACCTCCTGTGGCGCCCATCATCTGCCCTGGCACGGTCCGTTCACGAGATCCCCCCTTCTTCAACGGCACTGATGACCAGGATGCTGAGGACTGGCTCACAACCTTCGAACGGGTGAGCACCCATAACAACTGGGACGATAAACTCAAACAGAACAACGTCAGTCTCTCCTTAACCGGTGTCGCAGAGACCTGGTATAAAAACCACGGGTCTGATCTACGCACGTGGTCGGAATTCAAGACCGAATTTCTCAAAGTGTTCGGCCGCCCCGCTGTTCGGAAACTACGCGCTGAACAGTGTTTGCGCGAACGCGCTCAGCGCACGAATGAAACCTTTACCTCTTACATCGAGGACATCCTTGACTTGTGCAAGCGGGCAAACAACGCTATGACCGAAGAGGGCAAAATCAAGCACATTCTTAAAGGCATAGACGACGATGCCTTCCAAATGTTGCTCGCGAAAAGCCCTCGGACGGTTTCTGAAGTCATAAACGCTTGCCAAGAGTTCGATGAACTGCGCAGAGAGCGGGCTCTCACTCGTAAGCCCGTGGAACACGACCTTTCCCTTTGCAGCTTGGCATCTGAGGATAGGGGTGTTCTCTTGACCCAGATTCAACAGTTTGTGCGCGAAGAGGTGGCTCGTCAGCTTTCTCTCGTAAGCGACGTAGCGAAGCCGCCTCAGTCGGATTTAGCCCCAACCCTCAGGAGCGTTATACGACAACAAGTGGCTGACGCACTTCCAAGCACTCGACCACCCAATTCCGCAGTAGCTCCAGTGGTATACGCCGACGTAACGCCGCAAACTACGATGGCAGCTCCTTTGACCTTCGTCGACCCAGTGCCACATAGGCCTTTCACCTATGCCGAGACCGTGGCACAACCTTTTACTGGAACCATGCCGGGACCCTTCTTTGCGCCTCCTGCAAGCCCTGGGAGTCATGCCGGGGTTCAACGCGTTCGGTCCATGCGTGTCGCTCCGCATCCACCGTCTACATTCGCGAATCCTTGGCGCACGGTGGATAATCGGCCTATCTGCTATTCGTGTGGGATTGCCGGACATGTGGCCCGCTACTGCCGTCGTGGCATGACGGGCGTGCGCAACGCATCGTGCTCCTTACCCTACACGCAAGCACCGCCAATGGAGCACGCTCCGACCCGGCTGCCGACGACTGCTCCGTCTGATAACCGCGATTTCGTTAGCCGTCGTTCTCTTTCCCCACGACGTCGCTCACTCTCCCCGATGCGCCGTCGTTCTTCCAATGGTGACCCGGAAAACTAGACGCCGCAGTTTCGGAGGCACAAACTGCGTCAACGTCGAAATGCCTAAGTCCTCATTGTTCGCCGTCCAATGTAATCGAAGTGTGTGTTGATGGTGTTGCTACCCTGGCGCTTATTGACACTGGAGCTGCGGTGTCTGTTATTGACGCGAAACTTTGCCGAATGCTACGAAAAGTGACGACACCTGTAGGTGGTGTTACTCTCCGAACCGCTAGTGCACAACCGTTGGAGCCGCTGGCCGCATGCACTGCTCGAGTCACAATTCAAGGGGTTGTATATGTAGTCGAGTTCATCGTTTTGTCGGCGTGCTCTCACAACATGATTCTCGGATGGGACTTTTTGTCGCGCCACCACGCCATCATTGACTGTGATCGCGCTGAAGTTGAGCTGTTTCCGGAGGTAGAAAACCCGCAGGACGAGACAACCGCCAAGTTGCGTGTCAACGACGATACGGACGTTCCTCCTGGCTCATCTGTGCTTGTGCCGTTGTCGTGCAACAGCATTTCTGACGCCACAGTCGTCTTCGCGCCATCCGGTCTTATTTGTGATCGCAAAGGGTTGTCGCTGCCGTTCGCCGTTCTTGATATTGCAACTGGTACCGGCACAATGGTTATTTCGAACCCGACGTCATTCCCTGTTACACTTTTCCGAGGCGAATGCCTTGGCGTTGTAGAAGAAGTGCATGCCGGTCTAGTTTTCGGTGTATTCGAGGAATCGACGCCCGTTGGCATCGCCGCGCTTGGTCTTCAGTCTACACCTGATGACACCCTTTTGAGAAGCGCCATTGACGACGACCTTTCTTCGGCCGAACGTGACGAGCTGCTTACTCTTTTACACCGCTTCACTTCATCCTTCGACTGCTACGACACCGCTTTGGGCCGCACGTCGACTGTGTGTCATGAGATCGACACCGGCACGCACGCACCGTTGCGACAGCGACCCTATCGCGTGTCCTCCACCGAACGGCGTGTCATTGATGAGCAAGTCGCGGACATGCTGAAACGCAACGTCATTCGACCATCCGTGAGTCCTTGGGCTTCTCCTGTGGTTCTCGTTAAAAAAAAGGACGGTTCTATTCGATTCTGTGTGGATTATCGCCGCCTGAACAAAATCACGCGCAAGGACGTTTACCCGCTGCCTCGCATAGACGACGCGCTTGACTGCCTGCAGGGAGCCGAGTTTTTCTCGTCATTAGACTTGAAATCCGGCTACTGGCAAGTGCCCATGGCCGACGCTGATCGTTCAAAGACGGCATTTACGACACCCGATGGCCTTTACGAGTTCAACGTCATGCCGTTCGGACTCTGTAATGCGCCGGCCACATTCGAACGAATGATGGACAACGTACTGCGGGGCTTGAAATGGAAAACGTGTCTCTGCTATTTAGACGACATAGTCGTCTTTTCGCATGATTTTGCAACCCATCTCACACGCCTCAAACAAGTGCTAACATGCCTTGCCTCCGCTGGTCTGCAGCTGAACCTTAAGAAGTGCCGATTCGCTGCTCGAAAACTCACCATTTTAGGACACGTTGTCTCAAAAGACGGTGTCCTCCCGGACCAGGGAAAACTTCGTGCCGTGTCGGAGTTTCCGAAGCCAACCACGCTGAAGGACCTACGAAGCTTCATCGGCCTCTGTTCGTACTTCCGCCGCTTTGTACGAAACTTTGCCTCCATCATTGCGCCTCTCACACAGCTTCTCGGCGGTAGTAAAGACATTGCCGAATGGTCTCCCGAGTGTGAGAGCGCTTTCTTAACGTTACGTCGGGTCCTTACGTCACCACCGATACTGCGGCACTTTGACCCGAACGCGCCCACTGAGATCCACACTGATGCCAGTGGTGTTGGCTTAGGTGCTGTGCTCGCTCAACGAAAGGACGGATTTGACGAATACGTGGTGAGTTACGCGAGCCGTACACTGACGAAGGCCGAAGTCAACTACTCCGTAACAGAGAAAGAATGTTTGGCTATTGTATGGGCAATCAGCAAATTTCGTCCTTACCTGTACGGTCGCCCTTTCAACGTCGTAACGGATCACCATGCTCTGTGTTGGTTATCGTCGCTGAAGGATCCCGCCGGCCGTCTTGGCCGCTGGGCACTCCGCCTTCAAGAGTACGATATCCGTGTTGTGTACCGATCCGGACGGAAGCATACCGACGCCGACGCTCTTTCTCGATCCCCGCTTGCGTCGGATATGGATAGCTTGGTCGCGGCAGACCACAGCCTGACCTCTCTCGCCATGACGGACATGGTTGCTGAGCAGCGCAAAGACCCTTGGGTCTCTTCGATCATCGAATATTTGTCGCACTCACGGTCAGCTCCTGTGCCTCGATCGCTGCGCCGTCAGGCTGCCCACTGCTCTATTCGCGACCAGCTCCTATATCGCCGGAACTACTTCCCCGAAGGTCGAAAATGGCTACTAGTGATTCCTCGCCACTTGCGCAAGGACGTTTGTACTACGTTTCACACCGATGCGCATAGTGCTCACGCTGGAATACTCAAGACCTACGAGCGAGTCCGCCTCCGCTACTACTGGCGCGGGATGTATACCTTTGTCGCCAAGTTTGTTCGATCTTGCCCAGACTGCCAACGTCGCAAGTCTCCACCGCAGCACGTCAGTGGCCCACTCCAGCCGCTGCCCTGCCCGGCGCGGCCTTTCGACCGGGTAGGCATCGATTTCTACGGCCCACTCCCAAGCACAGCCGCCGGTAACCGCTGGATCATCGTCGCCATTGATCACTTAACTCGGTATGCCGAAACAGCTGCGCTACCGGCCGCCTCGGCTCGGGACGTTGCGACTTTCCTTCTACGCCGTTTTGTTCTTCGGCATGGTGCTCCTCGCGAACTACTGAGCGACAGGGGCCGCGTCTTTCTATCCGAAGTCGTGGAGGCCCTTCTAGCTGAGTGCCACGTGGTCCACCGTAAGAGCACGTCCTACCACCCCCAGACTAATGGCCTGACCGAAAGGTTTAACCGCACACTTGGCGATATGATCGCCATGTACGTCTCCTCGGACCACTCTAACTGGGACCTCGTTCTTCCTTTCGTGACGTATGCTTATAATACGGCCACGCAGGCGACCACAGGATTCTCGCCGTTCTTTTTGCTCTACGGTCGTGAGCCCTCCTGTATGCTGGATACAGTACTTCCGTACCGACCTGACGCCTCCGAGTACGCCCCACTGTCTGATATCGCTCGACACGCCGAGGAATGTCGCCAGTTAGCCCGACGATTTACATCGGAAGAGCAGCAACGCCAAAAGGCGCGTCACGATGACTCCATTACAGCTCCAACATTTACGAAAGGATCACTGGTCATGCTTTCAGTACCGTGCCCGGCTCCCGGTCTTTCGTCGAAATTTCTTTCTCAATACCAAGGGCCTTACCGAGTACTGGAACAAACATCACCTGTGAACTATGTTGTTGAACCCGTAACGTCCACCTCGGACCGCCGACGTCGTGGTCGCGAGACGGTTCACGTCCAGAGGCTGAAGCCATACTATGACCCGCTCGTCTTGTGTTCCCCGTAGGTCGCCAGGATGGCTCCTCTTTCCGCCGGGGGTATTGTAGTAAGCATGTTGCGCCCATGAGAACTGTGATGAGCATCAGCCACAACGGGCAAATCCCCCTACGTGGATATGCTGCGCTCGAAGCCGCTTGAGGAAGAGGACGCGCTCGCTCAGGGTCAGTCTCGCGAGAAGCTGGTCGTTTCGGCTCACCCCGTCTGCATCGACGCCTCGTTCGTGAATAAACAAGTCCAGCCTTCTACCGGAACGCCGACTATCTCCCTTACAAAGTATATAATGTATACCCAGGTAACATTTCTATTTAGTTTCAGTATTAAAAACAGCTTAGGTGACTATTTCTTGTATACCGCTCGTGCAGTAAGCGTCCCCCAAATTCCTACTCAAGCTCACGTCTAGCCACTGCATTTCTTAGACCAAAAACGTTCGCAGATGCGTAGTCGTGCTGCTGACCGCTGTACGTGTTCACACAGCGCAAAAAAGTGCTTTCTGCACCCTAGTTTTACGCTGTATGGTAATAGTCCGGTTGTATTTATTTCTTTAAATCCTATATTAACTTGGATGACTCTTCTTGTCATCGAAGTAAGTCAGCCATCGACTAGTCAGCCAAGCGTGGCATGTGCGCTTGCATGGATCTACTTTTACTTAGAGCTTGATACAGCCAACAAACTAACAAACTAAATGCACATTCCTCCATGCGAAAATTGTGTCGTGACTTAGTTTCAACTCAGCGAACGAATGGCGACGCCCCGCTGGCGGCCGGCAGAGTAAACGCTGGACCTACTGATGCTGTCGGAGGGACCGCAAGCCGGGCAGTAGCGCAGTCAAGCCAAGCCATCTTTTTGTGACGTCATGCAACTCGTCATAGAAATTGGAAAGGTGATGTAAAGAGGAGGACAGCAATCTAAATTATTTTTCTACTGAATAAAGTCACGTAAAGGCTGAGAGAGTGGTCGAAAGATGTCCTACAGACTCCAGACTACGATTTTCGCTAGTAATCCCTCAATATTTACAAATACATCTTGCAGAAAGGGATGCCATTCTTTAAACGGGGATGAGTCCCTCGGGCGACTGAATAAATTTGCCTCGTTTCGTTCCAAGATAAGGCTGAACTGTGGTTACAACCAGTATAGCAAAACAACGCTTTTTGTCTGCTAACAAACACGCACATTTCGGGACGGGCAGGTGACGTCAAGAAAAACTTTCACCAACGCACAAACTCTCCCCAACATGCTGTTTGACGCGACAGGCTGCGTTTCGAAGCGTGCGGACCGAGATGACATAACGTGGCTGACTGCTTCGCGCGCGCCGCCATGCCGCGGCCACCGGATGCGGTAACTCGCCGCGGGGGCGATTCATAGCTGAAATTATGTAGTAACGTTGGTTTCCCCTGCCTGCACTCAGCTTCACTGCAGAGCATGGTCTTCCGGAGTACAGCTAGTCCGTCTTGTCTGTGATTACTGCCGCTAAAGGTAGGTCCGAAGTGTATCTCCGGGGCGATAATCAGGCAGCTTTCTCTCTATGTCTCTGAGTCTCCAAACTCGAGGCATGTAGATACTGCAGCCATGGGAGCGTGGTTGTCTGCCGGTGCTCCCTCAAAGACTGTACGTAGCGGAGGCCTTTTGTGAACAATTAAACAGCTCGCTTTGCAACTTTTTCTACACAGGGCACTACAGCTACTTTTTACGAAGCCTTTTTACGAAGACGCTCCCTTTCCGTGGTTTCCAAGCGAGGCTGGAGAACCGGTGACGGACCATACGAGTGGCCTTAGAAGGACCCAACATCACTAAAAAACCAGTAGTCTGCGGTATTATCAGTCATCGTCGCCTCGCGGAGAGTAGACGAAGTTCTCAGCTTGAATAATTACAATTTAGGATATACCAGTACTTGCTGATAGGCCACGCCCTACGGTCCCAGGCTCCAGCTTGTGGCCATACAGTGCACGAGTCTTTGAATTTAAAGCTGTACACATTAGCGTTAAACCAGAGCCCACAAGCTTGGCGCATGGACGCGTCCTACCAACCACAGGCTTAACACGTTTGAATGTGGCCGAGAAATGGCTGCAGTTTTATATGATGCATTACCTAGCATGATACGTATACCTTATACATTGGCGGTATACGTTTTTCTTGAATATATAGCAGCAAGTATCATATAGCTACTGATGTTTTGCAATTGCTCGTATCGCGGTTGCGCAAGGTTCGGGCGAAGTGTGAGGTAGGTTTCTTGTTTGCTCCCGCTTCCTTTGTTCGGAGGTTCTTCATTCTAAAATGCATCTTTTTTACGTTATAAAAACGCATATAATGCAGGCATGCCTCCCATGTGCTCTCGAATGCAGTGGAAGAAAGCATTTTTACAAAGCTAGCCCAAACTAATACCAAGAAGATGCTATGCAGCAAAAAACTTTGCAGAATCAGATAACCGCCTGCCACGTAAGAATTGAAATTTCGGTCCGCAAAAGAAAGTTTTTCAAAGGATTCGCGAATAAGAAAAAGCTTAGACGAGCTGACGCTATTCTCACGATAACATTCTCCCAAGGCATTCTGGTTGGTATTCCTACCGGAAACGCCACGCGACATCGTATTTTTTCTGCATTTATATAGAAAACAAGGCGGGATCAGAGCTAAAACATCCGGCGCCCTAAGGGCAGAGAAAAACACGAATTATTATAAGCACTGAAGCAAAAAACGGGGTATCTCAATGAAGGAACGAATTTATTTAAGAAGCAGCGGGAAAATGTTTCAGCTGGCCCATAGCAGAATGCAGCATTCGCTGACACTCGTGCCCTTTTGCTTTACAACCGTGTTGTCCCCAGGGTCTATGTCGACGATCTTGAAGCAACAATACTGATTTGAAGCAAATATTTGAAGCGTTATACTGCTATTTCAGGGTGGCCTGATTCAATTTTTAATATACCAGTGGTGTCCAGATATTCTAGAAGTAGAGGCCACCATATTTATTATCTGATTTAGCAGCACCACTGCTTTTACACTTTCGATCGCATTTAACATTCTGTCTTTTTCGCAACCCTCCTTTGGGCACTCCGGATTTAACGAATTACAATATACCTTTTCCAGCCTCTGAACTTGTGTTTAATCCCTGCAGGCTACGAATGAATTCCTTCTTGCTTTTTGCTCCATGGTAAAGTTGTAAAAACTCCTCTTGTTTTTGCTCCTCTTTTTAAGATTAGACGCTATTGCAAGAAAGACGTTCACCCGACAAAACTTGTGAAGGGTTTTTCCTTCTTCATTTCATGCAAAGTTAGCAATGTGAGTCATGCACAAAAGAAATGTGTGCGGGCATTGCGCAAAATGTGACGCTCCTCAGTTTTGTAAAACACAGTTCTGCTGCTTTCACAAATAATAAAATATTTGCGAAAACCCTCCGAACGTTTCCAAGATCCAAACTGATAGTTCACGAGGCAAGATGGCACGCATTTCGGATTGGATCAATACAAGACAATCGTTTAGAACGTTTAGTCCTGAGGCCATCCAAACAAAGAAAGTATAATCATTCGAAAGGTAGATTCAAACTGCGCGAAAGAATACCATAATAAATACATCATAATGGCGTGCATCGAATTATGAATGAATCATTGTGCAACTTCCCAAAGTGCTGCGTCGTGTTCCGGGTAGCTGAGCTCTTATTGAGAAGCAATCTGGGCTTGGCGGCGGCGGCGTCGATATCCGCGTAACGGAGTGAGCGAACGCGGCACAGAAGGCAGAAAAGCGCTTTTCTGATGGCGGTGAAAAGCAAAAACGTCCGTGTGCAAGAGATTTTGGCGCACGTTAAAGATCCCCAGATGGTAAATATTAATCCAGAGCCCAGCAGTACAGCGCACGTCATCGCCTGCGTTACGTTGCACTTCAAACCCTACAATCAATCCATCAGGAGGCAAAAAGAAAGAGAAGAGAAGTGCCTGGCAGAAGTGCGAGGGCAGCACGTGCTGCTATGGCGCCATCGCTCTCATAGCGTTTTTCTCACACTTTCGTCATGCATCACCACGGAGGAACTCCCTACCCCCCTCACTTTCGCTGCCCATCCGAACTACGTGACATTTGCACGTGAGGTTCAGACACGATCTGACCACATGATAGGTAGGAGGGGGGGGGGTCACGGCGGCGAGGCGCTGCGATATAGCGGCACAGTAGCACGCACTGCCGTGCGTCCGATGATGACAGGATCACTCAACAAGCGGACCACACCACCCCAGGGCATCCGCCATGAGGCAGCCGCCCTGCTGCAGGACGAGCTTAGCAGCTACCTGCACCTCTTCACGGACGGCTCCGTCAAGCACAGCACGTGCGAGGGGGCGGCTACGTGCGTGGTGCCTGAGCTGGGAGCCAGCCGAAGCTGCCGCCTGCCCTTCCCTACTTCCTCCACACGGGCGGAGCTGGCAGCGCTGTACCTGGCCGCCGACCTCCTCCTCGAGCGCGGGCCCCATAACCACACCGGGGCGCTAAACCTCACGGACTCCAGAACTGCCCTGCTGCGGCTGCAAGCGGCCGATCAACCCACCAAAAGCAGCGGCTACCCGGAGCGCTCCATTGCAACCAAGCTGCGCACTGTGGCTTCCAGACGCTGCGAGCTGCGGCTCCACTGGCTGCCGGGCCACAGTGGCATTCGGAGCAACGAAGACGCCGACGCCCGCACCAGGGAGGCCCACGCGGAGGGCACCCCAGTCTCCCAAGACGTCACCGCGTTCGACGAGGCCCGCACTGCCATAGCCCGCATGGTGCAGACGATGCACCCCGACCCTCGGGGCGTGAGCAGCCTGGCGCCCAGACCGTTGCCCGCACGCATCAGCAGGGACGCCTGCTGCCTGCTCCTCCGCATGTGGCTCAACTGCTGGAATGTGGTGGAACGTCTGCACCGACACGGCCGCAAGGACTCCCCTACATGTGCGGACTGTTTCGAACTGGAGACGCTCGAGCACCTACTCTGCTTCTGCCCCAACCACGCGGGGCCTACAGCAGAGCTCCACCGAGCGCTCCAGCGTCGAGGCCTTCCCAGCGCCGGCATGGAGGACATCCTGTTCCCGAAGGGGCCTGCGGCAAGCCAACGGGAAGTCTTCGCTTTTCTGCTTCATTTCCTGGAGACGACCGGCCTTACGCAGCGGCTGTAGCCCGGAGTGCAGTGATTGACTTGTGCGCCCGGACTGACAGCGTTCTAGGACTAAGAGCTTTCTTTCTACCTTTCTCTCTCTCTCTCTTTTTTTTCTCTCGTTCTCTTTCTTTCTCTCTCTTTCTACTTTATCCTATTACTCCCCCTCTACTTCCCTTCCCCTGCACTGGGTTGTATGCGGGGGAGCTCTCTGCCGAGCTCAAAATATCCCCAGTGAATTTCCTTTCCTTTTCCCGTCTCAAACCACCCACAACGACAACCACTCGATAGCTTGATAATGATGATGATCACGCAACAGATATGCACCGTAACCGAGAAGACTGCAGTTTGCGCAGCGCATACATTTGCCATTAGGGGATATAGTAATCGTGAGTGCTTTTTTTTCTTTTGTTCTTAAGCTGTGTTCAGTCTCCGGGTGAATTGGCAAGAAAATGTTTCAAATTTTCAGTTATATTTTTAAAAGCCCAATACCATAACTTTTCATTCCATCAAAATATTCCGCGTGAAGTATGGAAATGCTCTGCGTTTTATGGCAAAAACAGCCATTCATAATTTTGTGCCTGTGTTGCCTCTGACCTCGTCGGGGCACTCAGGACCTCAGCTTGTTCGCGTGAGCCGCCTCAAGCCGTACCGCCGACGGGATCTACCTACTACTGCTCCTCCTTCATAACAGGCACCGGGACGGTGCTTCTGCAGCGGGGGAGTTGTGTCACAGACTTTGGCCAGCTTCCCGCGAAACTTACACTGCGCATAACCGCATATCCATGTCGCCAATTTCTTCCTATCTGGGTATGTGCTCCTGCCGAAAGACGCTGATCGATGACCAACGGAATGAAGAGAAGGCAGACGAAGTCCGAGCTACCTGTGGAATGGGTAGGCGACATCAACTCGCCTCTGTCCCGGTGACTACGGTGTCTTTTGTAAATAACCCTTCTTCCTGACAATCTATCTCTGCGCTGTCACGTGACACATGTTTTCTCAAAACTATAAGGGAACAACCGATTAGACAATTAACGGCTCCAGCGGCTCTATCGTTACGCTATGTTTTATCGAGTTTTCGTAATTACTTGGTACACAGTAAAGTTGTAAAATTGCGAAATTACCATCTTCTGTCCATAAATTGCCTTTGGTGGGGGAAAGGAAAGTCTCACCTTGTTACGCTAGAATAAAACTCTAGTCCTTGCAAGTTTCATTTCGCCAATTGAAAAGAAAGTATGATCAATCGCACATTTAAAAAACGTGTCCTCTTGTTCGCAGCTTGCTTTCACTAAAGATTAAAGTGCAGGTAAATTATTTGAAGCTACTCCTTCTTTTATTCAATACTGACAGGTTTACTATGCGGTTTTGCTCCTTCGTTCTTGACACTCACATATTTCTGCGTTTCTCAGTGTTTGCCTGTTTTCAGAGACCATTTTCCGTCCTCTATATAGTATAGGTTTCACTGGGGTCCATTATGAACTGTAAACAATAATGCTAGCCTGGGCCAGCCACGGCAATGAAATATATGATTACAGAGAAAACGTATAAATATCCCAATGATTTGTAATATTGGTGTTTTCAAAACGTTTGGCTTTAAAAAAGGCTATGAGCATTGTTTATAAATAGTCTCTTCAAGCAGGTGCATGCGAACTATCATATTGCAGCCATGGGAATATTGTAACAAGGACGTTGACCTCAAATGTCATGACAGGGTCACATCCTTCTTTCTAACGGTGCGAGTTTACGAGCACTTGCGACAACACTGATTTCTCAGTTCCAAGATTGAATTCCAAGCCGACCCTTTCTTCACAACTCCTTTTCTTACTGATTGAAAATATTTTGTGTTGGTGGCCAGCATTTCGGGTTGTCGTGAAAAAAATACTGGTGAAGCCACATCATGCCACTCGAAGAGCTGCGGGGAAAATCTATAGAGCCCTTGTCAAGAGAAGGGTATACATCTACTCCAGATATACATCTACTCCACACAGGTACAAACAAGACCACGATTCTCATTGCCAAATCAATTGCCATAAAATTACTTAGACACTTTGTTATCGCAAAGGACTGGAAACTGCTGGGTAATAACTCCTGACGATAACAATTATATGTTTGAAAGTTGACGAGGAGCAGATCTCAATATACAGAAGGCAACAAAGTGATGGGACAAGGGAAAACTTTCTAGGACTTCATTGGCTGTAACGCGAGAGGGTCGATTAGTAAAGAACCACACACACGACGCCAAGGAATGTGCGAATTATGTATTCTTCAGGTTTTGGGCAATGCGCTGGTGTGAGTGCTTGTAAAAATGCTGGTGGTATTTGTACACTAAGGCTAGAGGAAATTTACGTTTTGTGCCGAGCATGAGCTGCTTTCAAAAGCGGCAGCACCGAAAAGGCAGAGGTCATCTACGTTGTGTCGCTTAAGAGGGCGGCAGGAAAGCCTGCGCCTGAGAATGCTGGTTACTTGAAGCGAGGCGGTGGGAGTATAATGATTTTTATTTCTTGTTACATCAACCATGGCGGCACTAAACAGTTGTATGTTTTTCTTACGCTTTTCGGCATGGCCCAAACCATCTTTGGCTAATATGAGCTTGCGGTTGCGAGGGGGCCGCAGCCAGTTGGAAAAGTGTTTTGCAAATATTCTTGCAGCGTTTTAGTTTTAACTGAAGCGTTTTAATTAAAACAGCGTTTAATTGCTAACACGGATGCATTTTAGTTTATTTCCGCTCAGACCCCAAGCCTTGTTTTTGTTTTTGAGAGCCCGTAGTGGCTTTTGTACTTCGTCTCCTTATTTTAATGACGTAATATTGGTCCGGGCGACACATCGGGTAATGACTCGTTTCCGCCGACGCTTGCATGTTAAGCACCGCTGATGGCGGACGGCTCGCAGCTACTAAAAAATCACTGAATGAGACTAGAAACCTACTGCATTACAAGCCTAATCAACCCTTTAGGCCAAAATGAGACAACTACAATATTTTTCGCGTTGGGTTTTAATTAATATACCCTTTTTGCAAAACATGTATTTTGTGTACATTGCGTTTTTTAAAGCAATAAATGGTCCTCTGATATAAAAACACGTCCTCCGGAGTCTTGCTTCTGCACCAGGAAAATGTATCAGAAAGCGCCTTTCGCTGCGCCACCGGGCGGATAACTGCAGAGGTACACTGCACAACGCTTTCGCATTATAGTGCTCAAAATGAACCTAGAGTTCGCTTTCAGGAATAACAAAATGAAAGGCAGACGAAGCATGACGCACAATAATTTTGGCATTGCTTGATACGCCATTGGGCTTATCCAAGCGCACCTAACGTTAGTCTAAACAACGTCCTTAGCGTATACCCGTAGAGGTGCCAGTGCTTAATAACGTATTTTTCATTTCGTACAAGTGCCAATACTCAATCGTTATTGCATGCTGACACAGCAAACCATTTCCGCCTCACCCTATAGCGCAGCAGTCCAAAGTAACCTGGGTTGTCCTAGGCGACACTGCACGCCTTACGGATATGGGTATTTCGAATCTATAACGACGGCGGCTGGGAGACTAGTAGCCTAATTGGGCCGTACACGCCACTAGGCTGCAAATACCCCCCGCCCCTCCAACCCCGCGAAACTCGAAAACATTGTTTGCAATGTAAATCTTGAAGGAGCATTTAGCGACGTAACATTGCATAATAGTTATTTTGCTGTCACACGGATTATAACTGCTTACGGGTCTTCAGAAATTGTTTCTGAAAAAACGACAGAAGTCGCGCGGGGTAATTTCAGGCATCTGTGATTGTTTGGCTGCCTGCATCGCCGATCTTGTTTTTTTATTAGCAGCTATCCCCTAGCTATGCAGCGGCAAAAAGAAACACTCGTTAGTTAGTAACCCTCAAGAACCGCAAACCAATTTTTAGGCGCAGAAATATTGCCCTGAACAATCATTTAGGTGGTATGACAGAGGTCGTTGTTAAAACACATTAGCTGTAACCATGACGTCCTTGCAGCGAGAGTAGAGGTAAACATGTTTCTGATTATTACACAGGCCATGCATGTCACACACCTGAAAGGAGCCATGAAGACAAAATACAAGTTATGTTTATTGGAAAGACTGCTTAGTCCTGATAACAATAATACCAATATCATCGCAATCTTCCAACAAATAACGGAGATTTTTAAATAAAACATGTGAAGCAGTCGTGACCCCCTATCCAATTTCCCGCAACTTTTCTATGACGTCACGGAACCTTGTTTGTGCGATTGGCGGCCGCCCAACTGACCTGTCGCGACGACACTGTAATGGGGCCTCTAGTTCCATTTGACAGCATCACTTGAATGCTATCGTGCAGTTAACGCACTGAAAATTATGTTTTATTGTTGGCCCGTATGACGTCATTCTAGCTCATAACACGTCTCTGTGGTGCAAAATTTGAAAGTCTTTAAATACTTCTTGCTTTTTTTCCGTTAAAAACATCTTTTGTGGATGTAATGGAGCTGAGTGAGATACTGAATCCTAGTTTTTTTTAAATCACATGAAGTTGTATTTTCTCTTCATGGCTCCTTAGGCAATTGAGGGCACACCCATTCGCTGTTACTGTACGAAATGACTTTTGTTGCACCCCAAGTACTGCATAAATATTTTGCCACGCACCAGCTGATACTTAGGCCTAGTGATGTGTATTTCGCATAGCGGCTAGTTTATCTTGTCAGCACCGCAACTTGCAAGCGGCTTTGCCGCTAGTGCAATCATATTAGAAAAACAAAAAGATTTGATCTATCACTGGTGTCTTTGCGAGCAATTTCAAGACGAAGCGTAACGGTGCACTAATTGCACGTGCGGTCTAAAAAAAACGCAAAGTGACAGTGTTTGTTTACAAACACAAATGGTGGAATATTTTCCGCTCATAAAAAACCTTGAACCGTGCTCCTTAAGGTATAACAATTTGTTTTCTCTTTAACTATCTAAAGCATGCATCTTACATAAGAAAAGACAAATGCAGACTCGTTTATGCATACAATGCTACCTATTGCAGCGCAGAAATATAAACCGCGGAGGAAAAGGTGAAAGGAATGGGGACGTGAGTGAAACAGATTGTTTGATATGGAGAGTCTTCGCCGTGCAGATGGGAACGGAGAAACATCTTTGTAACGCCTTTCGTTTTTCCTTCAGAAGCTCGTAACCCCAACTGTCGAATGAAAGCACCCCGGGGGCGTTTCTTTTCGAGACAAAAGTGCCTTGGTTCTGGGAACGACATGGCCTGTTGAGCAAAGTAGGAGGGGGATACGATTCATGCGAGCATTGTTATAAGAACACTAAAGTTCAAGTGCAATGTAGTGGAAGGAAGGCTGATCTGCCGGCGAATAGGGCGTGCATAAAAGAGCCTGCATTTCGAAATACAATGAGCCCATTTCCGCTGCAAAGTTCGGTGGCCTTTTGTATAAAACTGATTCCTCGCTTTTGTTGTGCTAGAGCCGGGCTTCACCATGACTCATTTCCGGTCATGCAGAAAACCTGTGGTGCATGGGGCAGCATTCTGAAAAGGATGGTGCCAGCAAGAATGTGATGGGGCAAACTGTAACTTCTTTACTGACCTTGTTTATTGCTTTATAATGTCTTTACTCTGCTTCTTCCTTTTTCATGCTTAGGAGGGCCTGCGATCTAAGTTGTTAGAGCTGCAGCTACGCAGCTCTAAAAATCCTAATATCGGCTAGCAGATTTTATTCACCTTGAAAACTTGAAATCGATCGTCATTTGAAACAGCAATGTAGTAGCATCAAGTTTTACTGAGATCGATTGCAATCGGCATGAACAAGCGCTGAAATAGACGTGAGGCACACCTATGAAAACAATGTATCCGAAAGCATTCACTTATTGTGCAAAAACAAATCCTAGATGCTACTTTAATTCGTTCGTGAACATACAACGCCTCTTTAACACGTTTCCAACGCTTGTGCAGACACGACTTATATTTGGCAATGTGCCGTGTTCGCACCTATTACACGCCAGACGCCTCGGCTATACTGTATCGCCATGCAAACAGCTGCTGACAAGTTGTAGCAAGGGACACAAGTCTCACTCAAGCTCCCGTTTCGGTATGGACAATTGTTTCAATTGATAGAACAAGTTCTTGCAGTGACATTTTCAATGACTTCGTTCAGCTCCGCGATGGCACCAAGAAACACCAAATCTGTGTATGTGATGAAGGTGCTTGCTTTACGATGGAACGCGACATTGTGCTTGTTCGACAAAGCAATGACGACTATACCCAAAATGTCCACTGTCGCGAACTCAACTCCCCCCTAGGTGTGTACACTGTGCGATGTCAGACGCTTTCGCTCCTCGTGCCGAAAAGAAGTGTTGTTGTTACAGCCCGCAAGTCAAAGAGGGTGAATACGATCTTTACGACGTTCCGAAGGCAGTCTACCGCTTGTTTAGTTTCACTCTTGGCTGTCGCAGTGCAAGCCGAGGCATTGTGCTTGTTCAAATTGCATCTTTGTATTTTTTTAGTTCCGTAAAATGCGTACGCCAAACCCTGTTGTTTATATGGTAGCAGGATTGTGTCTGTGCTAGAACTTCACAGCTCAATGGGTGATTTGGGTATAATCTGGGAGATTTACGCAAACTTCCAGTATGCATTCCAGGTTCTGAAGAATCTGATCGGCCTTTACGTCTTTACTGTTAGAAGTTCCTGAGACAACCCTCTCCCCATACTGCCTCCAGTTAGCTGTTGTGCACCGATTCTGAGTAACATCTTTAAATGGCATACGAGCCAAGAAGGAAGAAGGGAAGTTTTTAGGATGACGAGTACTAGAGGATATGCGAAAATTAGCAGCCCCACTGCGAGCCTTCTAGCTCACTTTTTGTTGTTCTTGTGGGCTGCCAGGACGCTTCGTCGCAGCGGTAGGCTGAGCCGGTAGGGCCATGACGCCGCCTATTCCTTCAGGCTGCATGCTTGGCTTATCTTGCACAACACCTCGTTATTTCAGGTCGCCGAACTAAATGCACTCCTTTGGAATACGACGAAGGTCATTAGCAACATTGGGGCGCGGCATAACACGACCGTTGTATGCTTGTTCCGTAAATTCTGAAACAGAAGCAGACCTCCCACGGGAGAGTTGAAACATGGCCTGGTTGGTGCATTACTTTGAAAGGAAGAGACAGGGCGTGGGATGCCAGGAAGAGAGAAGAATAATCGCGAGTGTTTGTGTTCTTTTTTTTCATCATTAATCACATTCCGCGGCTTTCTTTCAAACCTATCTTCACTTGAAACCGCTTTTAAAACGTTCGTATTTGCAGGGATGGGGGAAATTGAAGCTGACGTTATCCACAGCATTGTTACTATACAAACCAGTCGGCTATAATTGTAATTGTGGCGATGTTGCGACATTGTAGTTGCCGTGATTCTCGCCGTAAATAGTTGGAAACCATCAAAAAAGCAAAATCAAACTTACCGTTCTTCTTACTTTACGGTTACAAAATCACCACCAACTTAATCAGCGACGTCATAAGGTGCACCACGGACTTAAAGTAGTGGAACCATGACTACGTCAAGCGGTTTCGGTTGCTTGCCCATTAAAAACGTATATCGATGGAAAGCCTTGCGCGACATATATGAGTGTTCTTAGCAGTGTATCGAGCAGAAAAAAATACCGGTTTGGTTACGGTTCTGGTTCAGGCGAAATCATTTCGTTCCGATTCATTTCTGCTTCGACAAAATCACGTACCGACCAGGTTCGCGAAACGCTTCGGGAGCTTGAGCTGGTTCGCGAACTGGTTCGATGAGTTTAACTATCACTGAATCTAAAAAAAAAACATTCAGTAGTTTCAAACGACAGTAAAATAAAAATACAAACAAAAATTCAAAATGCTGCTGTTCCCCAAGGGCAGTGGGACAATTGCAAAACAAACTTTAAACAATTACGAGATAATAGAAAAACAGATAAGGTGGCGACGATTTAGCAATTACTTTCTTCCCCAGATTTTATGTTGTCCTAGCGACATATCATAAAGCCACCGCCTAGAGATATGACCATGGGATATATGTTCAGCTCTTTCCTTTTTGTGGAAATCGCAATCGTCGCTATGAAATCACCCATCACGCTAACCTTGAAGCCTTAAAGCAGCCATAAAGAGAAAATACAACTTTGTTTAATTTGAAAGAACTAGGATTCAGTATCTCACTCAGCTCCATTAGAGCCACAAAGGATGTTTTTTAACGAAAAAAAAGCACGAAGTATTTAAAAACTTTCAAATTTTGCGCCACAGTGACGTGTTAAGAGCAAGAATCCCGTCATACGGGCCAACAAAAAATTATAATTTTCACTGCGTTAACTGCACGTTAGCATTCAATTGATGCGGTCAAATATAACTAGAGGCCCAATTACAGACGTCCAGTCATCTGTCGTCGCGAAAGGTCAGTTAGGCGATCGCACAAACAAGGTTCCGTGACGTCATAGAAAAGTTGCGGGAAATTGGCTAGGGGGTCGCCAGTGCTTTACACGTTTTCTTTATTATATCCGTTATTTGTTCCAAAATTGCGATGATATTGGTATAATTGTTATCAGAACTAAGTAGTCTTTCTAATAAACCCGACTTGTATTTTGTCTTCATTGCTCCTTTAAATTTAGGCCTGCGTACTGGTGCGTTGAAATACCAGCGCTTAATACCCATGGCGCACATTTTTTTATATTTGCAACAAAACCGAAAAATCACACAACAGGCACATAAATACTACCAATGAATTAGATGATTCGGTCACCCAGAATAATTTGTTAGCTGTCACGTTATGGAATGTGTTAGCCGCACTTTTGTTAAAAGTAAGTTTTAGTTAATGATCAGTCATGGCATTATTGCTCTGACCATAGCAATTTCTTTTGAAGTCGATGGTTGGACGGCTTACCGTCTGGGTAGGTAGCATACTACAAAACAATTGTAGGATTGTGTAGCAAACTAGCAAACTAGCATTGTGGCAAACTAGCAAACTAGCATTGTGAACAAGGGAGCCGTAGCGCTCCCGAAACGTCAATTTGTTTTTGACTTGGTCAGTGACCTGTGTTTCTTGTTTTGTAGCAATTCCTTTTGCGATAGCTATACCGGATGTGTGGAATACAATCAGTATATCATCGTACCGCCTGTCCCCCGGCCAACGTTCCGTGTGCTCCATGGCGGAATCTTGTAACACATTATCCTGTTACAAAATGCTACGAAAATTTGACGCGCGGAGCATGAGATGGGACTTTTTTGGGTAGACATTCTTTAATTCGTCCACTGCAGTGCTCCCCTCCGGAACGAGTAGCATTAGAAGTAATGTAGTGAGTTGGGAAGTCAGTACAAGTGCACCTTCGAAAAAAAGCAGATCTGGAAGAAACAAAACTGCAGAAGAAACAGGAAAGATGATCGCTGGGCAAATTGGGCAGTGTCAGGTACCGGCCTGCATTTCTGGATGTGTCATCTGCTTTATTTCTGTTTCTGCTTCCAAAACAAGGTCGACGGCTGCAGGCTCTTGCCAAGAAATTAAGTGCGCACCTTAACAGTTTTTCCTGGCATATCTGTTGTCATTTGTATCTGTAAAAAAACGAAACTTGTCCACTGTACTGTCCTCGAAAACTTACCACGGAACTCACTTCCTTCGCATTGCTGAGACCTTTGGTTGTGAGACGCAGGGCAAAAAAAAGTATAGACCAATATCCACGTTCTGGTGCTTTTTTTTACGTATTCGGTTTTACATACTTTTTGCGTAATATTTTAAAACAACGTGACTCGCTTTTTCTCGTTTGGTTGTTTTCCGTGTAAACACATTTAAAAAAACTGGCGCATTTGATGCCCCGTGCTATATCTCTGCTCCAAGGCGCAACTTTGTTGCAGGCCAGCAAACCAATCTTAACCAGCTTGTGATATTAAACGCGGATCAAAATCTCGATACACAGACGTTCTCGATTTCCAACTACTTCAGAAAAACGGTCGTGGGGAAGGGAGATCGAGGCCACTTGTAGTCACCAGCAAACAGCTTAGCCACTGAGCAGTTCCTGCGGTGACACTTGTCAAGTATTATAAACTTGCAGGTGTTAGACCTTTTAAATAAATAATGAAATGGAAAACGTTTGCACACATCGGGTGTGGGCTTTCACTGTTGCGCAGTAGAGCACTCCTGCAGCCTGATCGCTCCAATAAAGTCGCAGCTAGGGAAGGGAAAAGCCGTTTTATATCCCCTGCAAGCTGCCGAGAATGACATTTTCTTTAGTCACCTTGCACTACGCTCGCACTTCCAGCAGCAACAGACCATTGCTACGTTGCTGCTCATTCATTTCCCCTGTTCTTACATACAGCGTGATAGTGTTGCATTGTCTGTAGGGAAAAATGCACGAGCGGGTACGAAGTTGATCGTACGTGAAAGAAAAAAGCCCTGAATTCAATTGACTGTGCAATATCAAGAAGCGAGGGTCGAACCGTTTCGGCATGAACTGGTAACCGTTCTTTCTTTTTCGGTTCAGTTCCGGTTCGGGTTCAGCGTGCTCAAAAAATAACGGTTCGGGTTCGGGTTCAGATACGGCACAAATACCGGTTCAATTCCGGTTTTTGGTTTGGTTCGGTTCCGGTTCGACACCCTGGTTCTTAGGAAGAAGGAAACAAACTGCCCGTTGACCATCAAAATAGCGGAAGGTCATTGTTGTACCAGTTGCGATGGATAGGCAGGTGATGATTATTATGATGATGAGGATACATAATATCGCCAAGATATACAGAAAAGGTCCTATAGTCAGTGACTCTGTAAGGGGACTTCCTGTACAATGTAAACGTGGGAGTAGTTTTTATGTACATATCAGAGAAGCAGAACTTCGGCAAATTACAATTACAGGCAAATAAAATGTGTTTCTAATCTCACAGAAAACAATTGACAAGCAATAAAAATACACTCCCACTACAAAGTCAAGTGATTACAGGAAGCAACTAACAAGGAAACAATAAAAAATCAAGAAATAAAAAAACGACCTAGTAAGGTGACAGATATGATCTTTAGATTGGTTTTAATGCTATTGGGAAGGGAAAATTTTAAGGCCAAGGGGTAAACTATTCCAAAAAAGAAATCCGAAGAACACCTGAGTCTCATCACTACAGCAGCTGCTGAAAGTCGTATGTTGCTGCTGAATGGGGTGGAATTTTTTTACTACCACGCATTTGTTCATTTTCAGCCAGTTGCTGATGGAGTAAACCGGAATGTGATGGAAATTGCAGTACGTGTGAGGCTGGAAATTCCTTTCCTTAAACTGGGGTTGCGTCTGGGGTTTTGTTTTTGTTTACAATGGAACAAAATACTTCAGGTAAGCCTAATGTCGCATGCGTGGATTGTCTGCGTGAGTTTTAGCGCGCTTTAGTACAGCATGAAGGACCAGATGGGGATCTCTGGCGTTCACCGGGTCAAATATCATCCGTTTGCCTCGCCTACAAAAACAAATAATTCGCTCTGCTAGCAACGCCCCGTATAATGCTGCCACTGCACCCCTGTTCAGTGATCTCGGTGTACTACAAGTACAGTACCACTTTTCCAGCCGCCTTGCGCTCACTTACCGCAAGGAAATAAGAAGCAGCAAGGGTTTCATTGTGAGCCTAGCAAACCTGAAAGTAAATGTTCCCATCTATACCACAAGAAAACCAGAACATCTCAATGAAATTGATGTAACATTGTGCTCAGATGATAGCATAATTAACCACCTAGCGTTACGAAACTAACCAGCCTTTTGCATTACAGTGTTACACCGCCGCATGTGTACACTCATCTTATTTTTTCTTACAATTTAGAGTTGTTTGTATTGAATGCCATGCATTGTGACACCCCGACGGTTGCATTGAACGCCTGTATATAAGTTATCTGGATGGTTTCTCTAATGCTACATAAGTGTGTAGTGCAGTGATTTCTGTACTTCACCCCTGCAGCCCCCCTCCCCTTCATTTATCTGTGTTACCCCTTCTAGCTAGTTTTTTTTTCCTTCAACGTTACTTCTGTGCCTCCTTTTGTATAGAAGTGTATACTCTTTTTTTTATTGATTGTTTATGCGTATACGCTGCTGTCTCCAACTGTAAATGAATTTGTAGGGCCCGTCAAGTTGTATGAATGCAACTTTTTCCCTATTTGTCCTGGCCATAAACTTGCTTGTGAAATAAATAAACATTCATTCATTCATTTGAGAGATGTCAGCACCAGCATTGCGCTTGGTATAGGCCCCGGCCCAAGATACCTTGCGCAGATTACACTACTTTAATAACAGAGCTACCAGATGCCACCTTAACAAAGGTGCATTACAAATAGCTATCATACCTGGCCATCCCACTTCCGCAGCCCCAATCGATCGTCATCGACCATATTTAAGGGAAATACCCAAGACGGAAAGAGTTTCCGCAAAGGAACATTTGACACGCACCGATAATGTCACCGTACCGGTGCAAAAGATAGCTATACAGCTTCCTCCAAAACGTCGTAGTTGAAGGAAAATTCGTCCTGATGCAGAGTACAACCCCGGGAACACCGCCTATCTAGAGCAGTGGCTCTACCATCTGATTTAAGAAAGAACAAAGTGCTTTGGCAGCGCCGAATAATTTAGTAAAGACAGTCGTTTCTATTAACAAAAATAACTATCTTCTACAGGATCCAAACAGGTATAATAACTTCCGCCGTACAAGGCCTGCTTCTGTTAATCGGTTTAAACTCGATTGTTTTGAAGGCGTGATGCAGCATCCCTTCTCTGATCGCTGTTGAGACCAAAAGATGTCAAAACGATGAAGTAAGAGTTTAACAGATTATGCAATTTTTGAATGTTTTTCCTTGATATTCAAGCCAGAATAAGGAGAAGGCAGAAAATAATGAAAAGAAGGAATAAGGTTTGCACAAATTTTTGAACACCGTTTTAAATACAACGCGAGTTGTATTAGATTTGGTTCCTTTTTGGATCTTTTGCGGAATAAATGCGGTGCTGAAGCAAAAGAATTATTGACGTGCTGCTCTTCCGACGATTTTTATTCCGAAGCATTCCACTCGTGTTTTGGGAATTCTCACCTATACAAATTTCAAGCAAGGTTGACGTAGTGGAGCTTTCTGGAAGCGCACGAAAAAAAAAGTCACGTATCCCCAAGGCTGCACAACGCTCACGTTCCGTTCCAGCGTGTATATTAGGGTGAGCTCTATGTAGTAGTCCTGCGCCTGGGTGCTCGTCTTACTCTTTTCTACGCCCTACTTACTCCGCCATCAATAATTTGTGGGACACGGCTCCGCCTAACCCTAACTCTCCAATCTTAGCAAAAGTACGTCATGTAGAACTAGGCATTCTGTCCATTTCTCTTATGGCGATCACCATCCTGATGTAGCAATCTGTGCCTTAGGGGCGCTTGGGAGCTCTACAATGCACTCGACGTGCATTTACCTGCCTCGAAGACTCGAAGAGCCATATTGCTTCAGAAAATGTACCAGCGCGGACCTGCCTGGCGCGGATGTGCGGACTAGGCTAAATAAACTGTCGGAGTGGGTATCTTCAAGGGGCCCTACATAGGCTTCCGACGGTCGCGATTTTAAGCGTGCAATCGCTAGATTACGTGTTGACAACAACATATAACAAATATACCTCCAACCCTCCGCGATGGCTCAGTGGCTAAAGCATTGCGCTGCTGAGCACGAGTTCGCGGGTTCGATTCCCGGCCGCGGCGGCCGCTTTTCTGATGGAGGCGAAAAGCAAAAACGCCCATGTGCACAAGATTTCGGCGCACGGTAAAGACCCCCAGGGGGTCAAAATTAATCCGGAGCCCTCCATTACGGCGTGCCTCATCGCCCGCGTTGTGTCGGCGTGTTAAACCCTACAATCAATCAATGAATGAATGAATCAATCAATCAATGAATCAATGAATCAATCAATCAATTAATCAATGAATCAAATAATCAATCAATCACTGAATCAATGAATCAATCAATGAATCAATAAATGAATGAATCAATGAATCAATCAAACAAACAATCAATCAACCAACCAACACCACGTAAAGCAAAACTTCCACGTAAAGCAGGGGCCGCACAAACATGCAAAAAGGCCCTCGTTTACCTGTTTATCCTCGTAACCATTCTCACAAACTCTTACGTAAATTTGCGACTCTGATGCAGCCTTTTTGACGCAGCTGGCGCTGAAGACTACGGCGCCGCCATTGGGAGGTTCCCTGAAATGCTGCAGCCAGTCAGCGTTCCCGCCTCTTGGCAACACGCGGGAACACGTTTCGGCAATTACTGCAGCGACACTGAGACGCGGCGTATATTTGTAGGGACGAATGTCTATTGTCGCCATCCGTCACGCGAGAGCTTTGCTGAGTTTGTAGATATAGCACGCCGTTTACAAGATATGAATAACGCTGAAAAATCCGGAACGTCGCTGCATTCGGAAACACCGCTAAACGGCACCACCATGGTGAACAAAACGCCCAAAGACGCATACGGTGTATGAACGACTCGGCAAACACAGGAGAAGCTACAACTTGCTACCGCTCGCCAGAGCAGGTCTTTTGCTGATGATCAGTTTACAAATGGGTGTGAGAGTGTGGTGTGCGGTGAAAAATTACGCTGGCGATCGTCGTCGGTGAGGCTTCGTAAAGTGGTGGTGACCGAATATCTTGGCGCCGCAAAGACTATTCTGCACGACCCGGCCTCGGAAGGACCTGTTCGTCGCGACAGCATCGTATACAGAAACGCCAGCGGGCCGCTAGTTGTCGTCGGACATCCTCGGTTACTGCTGCGAGCGAGAATGTTGCGCTCGCAACATTCCCCCGCCTCGCCTTCCGCCCCCATTTTGGCCTTCACAGGCTCGTGTACCCTATACTAAACCGACGCGCCGTGGCAAGCATGACGGGCGGGAGAAGCCTGGGTGCCTGGCAGTGCGAGCGACACCGCTGACCCGGCGCGTCACTAGTGGGCCGAGCATGCTCGTGGTCTGCTGAAAAAAAAAACACGTGATATACCGTCTAGTGGAATCAATGGCTCCGTAAGATAAAGGGCCTTGTCCTGTTTCCCTAAGTGGTTTTGATCAGGGTCTGTGCCCTCTTGCTTCCACAGTGCTTAAGAGGCTCATGGACAAGGGGAAAGCTCCAGGCCTTACCGCTGGCCTGTTTTAATGAACGATAACTCAGCTAATACCGCTTTAAGCTATTTTTGTGGCACGAAGATTCTTGGATAGTACTCCAGTGATTGCGCACGTATAATCGCAACGTTCGGAATCCTGTTTATGGCCCCTTTAAAGCAAAGTTGCCTATTTAGCATGGGTATTTGTTCTGCCGCATTGAAATTGCTTCTTCATCCACTGTGAAGACTCATTACTGGCAAAAACACAAGAAAATTGAAATAATGTTGTGCTAAGTAACCACCTAGAAAAACAGGACAAGGTAGTCCCACTTCTTGGAATGCGCGAAGTCACTGGCTGCGCTCACCACTGCGCGCGCTTTTGTTAGCGCCCGACGAGCATGCTCCGCCCACCACCTTCCGGTTGCGCGGCGGGCGCTGTGCCGGCGTCCCTGGTAGCTTTGGGCCGCGCATGTTGTTTGCAACCGCCCCCGCCGACACGGTTCCACACCTCCCCGCGCACCTAGCGAGAAGGATGGCTGATATCCGCATACACCCCTACAAGAACGCGCCATGCAAAGAAAAAAAAGTAAAGCCGTTCCACTCAATGCGAAAGCTGTCGCAAGTGCAGAGCAGTGATTCGCCATAATGGGTTGTACCGCCGTTATTCGGTTTCTGCTACAACCCCATGCAATTCAAATTTTCCGCCTTCGCAGTGCTCACGCGCACCCTTTCTTAAACTGCGCCAGCGGGAGTTCTGTTCTTTTTATGCTTTTTCTCGTCGCACATGCCGGCGTTCTACTGCCACATTTTGCGTAAAAATTGGGCCCGTCTCCCCGCGAGGGGGACTCGAGTAAATGCGTCGCATAGGGGGTGGGTGTATTGCGTTAACGTTTAGTGTTTGGGGAGTTGGTGGTAGTGAATGCGTTGTATCAGCAGCTTCTTGACGTAGTTTGAATGAGTCAAGGATATAAGGCGCGTTCGTAGCCTCCCATTCTGTGTCGGCTTTGTGGCGCAAAAACCTTTCACTCTTTGACTCTGCTGAATGCTTACAATCGTGCGAAGTTAAGGTGCTTGCTTATGCAGATGATATAGCGTATTTTTGCGCTGACAAAAGGAGTGTCCAGAAGCCCTTGCAGTGACTAAGCAGTTCTGCGATGTGTCTGGAGCGGATGTTAATATGGAAAAAACTAAGGGATTTTGGGTCGGCAATGGGATAGCGTAATATTTGGGATAGCGCCCAACTTCAGTACCTCGGCGGGCCGTTACATCAAATACGGAACACAGGGCCTCATTGGTCATCAGCGCTCACGCAAGTTAAGCGTGCATCGCACGCATGGAATGGGCGAGACCTCTCTGTGTTTGCACGTGCAAAACCGTGTAACGTTTTCCTTGCCACAAAGCTCCTTTATGTGCTTCAAGTGCTTCATTGTGCGCGAGCAAAAGTTCAGGCCCTACATAGAGTTTTTGCAACATTTGTGTGGGGCTCTCAATGGGAACCTATGCGCAGGGACAGCTTCTTTCTTCCTTTAAAGGCAGGGGGTGTTGGGCTCATGCATTTGTTTGTGCACCAACTCGTGTCTCGTTTTTTCTTCTACAAATTGGTTGATCACCCACTTTTAATAACTGTACTTCAGCAGCGCATAAGTTTCCATTTGCCTTTTTTGCTTGTATGTACGGGCGAAGTCAATAAAAAGCCCCCATGGGGATTTCTCAAGGAGTTCGTGGAGTCATTTAACTTTCTTACCGCGCGGTTTTCCTTGGAATATCTGTTCAGCATGTCAAGGAAATATATGACCAACACTCTTATTGAAAGTCTATTCCCGGTGCCCGTTTATCGCCAGCCTTACTTAGGCCACCAGAAAAGCAATGTTTTAAAACGCGTAATGAGCATGTGTATCCCGCCAAATGCAAAAACATTTTTCTTCAAGCTTCATTCTTCCACACTCCCAGTTAAGACATGGCTACGCGAAAATGTAATGTCTATTCCTTGGTCGGACAATTGTCGCCTCTGTAATCAACCAGAGACAATTGATCATTGTTTTCTGTTGTGCCGGGACGCTGTGTTCTGCTGGGACGTTTTGCAGCGGACACTAAAAAAGGACATTGACATCACCCCGTGCACCATTCGCTTCCTGCCATTTGAAGATGTTAATCGGGTGCGATATGACGTTTTCGTTCTCCTAGGATTGTTTAGCTTGTGGAAGTGCCGCATGACTGATCGGCATGCGGAACCCCCTAGTCCGACCAAGTGTATCTTTCGGGAACAGGCGGCGTTGGTGCGGAGCGTTTATGCTGCGCAGAGTGACCCACCAGAGTGGCTGGCTCTTTTGGATGCGTGCGTTTGCTTGCCTGAGTTTTGATCTTTGTTCGACTGATGTCCTTGCCCTTTGCTGTCTGTCAGTGTTTATATTGTGTGTTAAGTGTCTTGTCTTTTCAAGTTTTATAAAATTTCCATGCATTAAAGAAAAAAAAGTCGGCTTTTTGGCGCAGTGGGTAGAGCACCATGTACATTGCGTTCCGCCCGCAGGGTCGAGGGATCGAAACCAGGTGCCGGATAGTATTTTTTTTTATATAGTGTAGGGGGAGGGGTGCGGACTACGACTACGGACGTCAACGTGGGTGACATCGTGAGTTACTGAAATGCTCTGCATTTAAAAATAAACCCAACGGGCGTCCTTAACTAAAGGAACGCGGGCGCTGCCGGTTAATCAGGTATATTTGGCACCATTTTCTGTAGACGTTTTTGTGCTACACCAGCACATTTGTTAGGTTTCTTGAGGTCTGCTCGTCAACATAGTCGTTTTTTTTGGTTAGCATTCGTTGTGTATCGCATCGCGTAGAGTGCGCGTATCTCTTTCCGTAGCAGGATCAGTCAGTCTCGCATGTGGCGTCGTTCTTGCGGGGAATCAGTATTTTGAGATATTCTATATCGCCCTCATGCTACTGCTTTGCTCGGTGACTGCAGCTGCCGGTGTGCACTGTGCGGGGCCAGCGAGAAGCCGCGCGAAAACATGTTCTGCCTGTCCACACCCCAGGTTGTTCCCAAAGACATCGACTCGTGTAACTCGTCACGAACACTTCGCAGGCGTAAAGTGAAAACGCCCGTATGTTTGATACTTCGGCACACGTTAAAGATCCCCAGGTGGTCCACGTTAATCCGCAGCCCTCCACTACGGCGCGCCTCATCCAGGTGTGATGCGTCGGCAAGTAAAACCACAAGCAATGAATCAATCACGGAGCACGTTGCAAGCCTGTGCCTCAACCCGCCGTCCTGCGCCCATCGCGGCCAGCACATACACCCAGGAACAACGTCGATCGTTGTCTGTGTTGTTACAGCAGCCGTGAGAATTACAGTCGCAAATTTTTCAGGAGTTGGCTCAAACGACTGACAAGCGTAAAATACGCTTCACAATATCACTTCAAGTAAACTATACACAGCTGAATTTGCCTCTGTTTTGGAATGATAGCCACGTAATGCGACTACCTTAAAATTTGGGTGACAGAACAGATGTTTTTCGCTCACAAGCTCCTGATGAACAAAAACACATCACATTTTTAACGTGCAAACCAAAATAGTTGCCCTGTGCTGGACTAGAAAACGAGTCTTCCCATTTGGAAGCAGGTAGTGTATACCAGTGGGCAATAGGATCATGTTACAAGTGCGCTTTCGCAGAGTATTTGTCCCAAGAAAGCTCTAGGTGGCAAGCCTAGCCAACCATGAAGAAGTCTGAAGAGTGATTTTTATGGCGGCTGTGAGAATAGCCATTGCCCTATTATTTAGAAATACTATTTGCAGGGAGTAGCGCTTCACGGCCTACCGGCTATCCACCCTCGGGTGGTGCAGCCGGCTTCCGGAATGGCCTAAGATTATGCTGTCTTCCTGTGGTGTGGCACGGTTTCCGAAGGAATTCGCCTTGGCAAGCTACGTCGGCATCAAAAGAAGGCTCCTAACTATGGGAACACGGCACCACGCAAACGTGTTCACCCATCTTCTCCGAGCGACAGTTTTGTCGCGGAATTGAGAAAAAAACTGGAGAGCTAGTAAAAGCGTTTCACATAAATAGGTCCGGCGACACATGTGTTAGTGCCCCCTCAATTTCCATAATATACCAAAATAATTTTATTTGTGCCACGCGTTGCGATCGTATATAGATTTTTGATATTTTATGGTTTCACTTCTTTGCCCTTCTTCGACTGTCGCGTGTACCCCGGGAAGTGTATATTCACTGTAAAACTTGCTGTCACGGTTCTTATCTTTGGGGAGATGAACGCGACACGTGAGACAGTTTAAGTATATTTATGTCTTTCTTTTTATATAAACAAATAATTGCGAGTAAGCGCCTCGTTGTGTTTTCTCTACCTTCACCCCTGTTTTGCGAGCACTTTCAACACAAAGATGAACCTCTCCCCCAAAGCAGATGCTAGACCTTCTAGCAGCCACAGACTGCTCTGTTTCAAAAGCATCCAAATCATTCTCGAGGCTGATACGTGTGCCCTGTACCGTTCCCGACTCTTGGCTATAATGGCTGAAGCGACGGAAGGATTGCTAGGAACAAATCTCGCACATCCCAAGCCCACCAGCAAGCGTCACCGAAAGCAGCATCACGTGTCCCCATGCCATCAGACACTCTAATCACAAACTGCCCCCCAAAAATCGAGCCATTCTCCCCTACAGGAAAGCGTTTGGTCGACGCTGCAACAGGAGCTGAGTTGGCCGACTACGATAAAGACAGGCAAACCAGGCACGCAGTACCGGAATCAGAACCTGCTGCAGTGACGCACACCTCAACATTTGAATGCTCTATGATGCCGTCTCCAGTTCTGTACGTGCTGATTCCCTAGACAGCGACGTAGTCACAGATCTTACGTAAAAGCGCAGTCAAGACCGCACTTCGACCGCCGTTGCACTGCGCCGCGCCGCTTCTTCACGCGCGCGCTCGAGTTATGCCTGCTGTTCTCCTCACCATCAATTGCAGCAGCCGCTCCACACCCCGCAACGCGTCCGCGGTCGCAATCGCCGTCCCAGCCTCCACCAGCAGAGGTTACCTCACGACCCGGACGCTACCTCGCCGACGACCAGGAACATGCTGTTTAGTCAACCGTAGCACTTGACCACTGATTGCCATGCGCCTATAAATATCTATGAGTGGCTCCTCTAACCTCAACCCCCAGCTTTAACTTACAGTACTGCACAGAACGCCGCTCCCTTTAGCTATTCGCGTTTAAACCATTCGCTTCGGTTTTTTAAAGAAACGCTTTACTACTTCCGTCCAGCGATTTCGCGTTGGATGCGCACGGTGACCTTTGACCGGAGACGCACCGCCGGAGACACACCCCTCGAAGCCCATCACGTGATTCGGCGGGCCCGCTGTCGGCGCTGCACACAAGGCCACGTTTTCAGTCGTTCTGTGGAGACCGCAGAACAAGCAGCGGTCTAGGCAGCCGACCACACCCGCAAACTACCATGCATGCGGCGCTGGGTTGTCTCGGGCAACGTGACTCGTCTCGCGCGCGACGAAGAGTAACAGTGCGTTCTCCGCGTGCCCCGTTCGCCCTGCCTCCTTGTGTGAGCGTTGCACGGAACCGAGCGGCTTTGGTAATGCAGGTAAATCAAAGGTTAACAACGCGAAACGAGGCTAAGCCAACCTTTTGCTTTGCATATCCAAGGTTAGCTGAGATAAGCCGCAGCCATTTTTTGTCACTTTTCGCGCTAGGGGGTAGGCCTGTAGAGACGTCATCATCATGATATTATGATATCATGCCATTGCACAGCCTGGGCAACCGAAATAAACCTGGGTTCGGCCATCGTGCTTCGTCTGTCGCCTACAAGGATGTACGGGTATGGTTAGTTCCCGTCGGCATCAAAGTTGGTACAAGGAGAGAAATTTCTCTGGCGAGCTAATTTGTCTCAAAAGCAAGCAAGATTGTGCTGGTCAGCTTCGGTATGGGTAATGGCACTGCAGGGAGTGTGGTGGGGCGGCAGGCGCGCACTGTTTGCGTACGGTTTTGTTTGCGTGGCTGGCTGGCATTGGCAAGCTACATGTCTAAGAATATCTCAGCAGCTCTTGGGTTTGTAGGTAGAGCAGCGCTGAACCCCGGAGCGGTCATTTTTTTGAGGCGGAGTTTCGTTTCGGTGGTTAGCGCATTCTTACTGATAACTATGAAAGGCAAGCCCGTCACCCTACCTTGGACCGGTTGTCCTTCGCGGCTGTAGGTTAGCCAAACGGGCGAGTACCTGGGTAACACCTATATTTTCCGTAATATTCTGTTTCCTAGACCACGATCAATTATTCTTCGACTCGTAGTTTCTGATGAAGTTGTATAGCTGTTCTTCCTAGCCGAAAGCTTGAATTCCAGGTAAGTTTGAAAATTTTTCTACCACAAAAACACCACTTGTACACTTCAGTCTATGCAGCCCCGTATTTCCTGACGTTAAAATTCCAAATAAAGTGTCGCAGCTCATTGTACAAAGGTATTTTAATGCATAAAATTTATTTCCAACCGTTTACCCCAGTGTACCGTCATGCTCAATATGACGCCTTTGAGTACAGAAGGCCAAGAGAAAATCTTTTTGTTTTTGCTTTTGCAACGCAAAAGCTCCTCTTGCTCAAGTCCCGCTTGCGGTAAACGTACTAAAATGTGCAATGGGATATATTTTTATACCCTTTTGATAATCTGTCCATGCCATAAATTTCGATTTTCTGGCTTTGAAGACATCAGTGGTACCTATTTTGCATTTAGGATCACATTTATGCACAATTTTCACAGGCGGCGAATCGGCAGACATCTGTAGAACTACCCAAATATAGTACATTACGCACCAGATTTAGCTGAGAAATTCGATAAAGTATTTGCAATCTTTGAGTGCTCAAGCGGCATTATATCCCATTTCTTTCTTTTCTTTCACAACATTTGAACGGACTCACTTATTACTTTTTGAACGAGCTCACTTATCACGCATCCATTACTTGTTTAACATTGCGGTGCATAGGAATCGCCGAGTATACAGTTTCATGAACATCTGGGGGAAATTGTTTTCGCAACCTTGGCCACGGCCCTGAAGTAGAAGAGTATGTGGAGCTTAAATCCTTTTCTATGAAGCATGAGAGCACCGCCCCAGAAAATATTGGCCACGTGCTATACCAGACGTTTCGAGCTTAGAAATTGTTCAGAGAAATTTTTATCTCCCAAAGCCCAGGCTTAGAGCAGATTACCATTGTCCCATCTACACGGGTACAAATATCCGGCGCCAATTTTCTCGTATTGCTTAGTCCCTTCTGTGTCTCTTTCGTAAAGCTGGCTTGGAATGGCATTCTCGTGTTTAAACATGCTTTGTCCTACAATGTTTCTCATTGGAACTGTCGGGTTTATAGGAGACTCGAAGGAGTCAACTTTATCCGTATATAGATCTTCGTCTGCCAAAAGCTCTATTCCTTAACTCTGTGATCATCCGTCTCCCTAATGTTGCGCAAGTTGATTTTAGGGGTCGCAGTTTTCGAAGTTATTGTGTGTGCCGTTTTTTTGTTCGTATCTCTGCATTTGAGCAAGGAAGAAAAGTACACTCAAGAAAGAGAAAAAAAATGTGGTTCATCCTTCTTTCTCAGGGATAGGTGAAACATGAACGTGAAATGCGCTTTCACAGAAGCATTTGAATGTTTATTGTCCATAGATACGAACATGGATATATCGCTATTTATATTTCGTCATAATGGCACCGTTAGACTCATCAACATTAGACACAGGATTACACGCACCGGAGCTTTGCGCAAATCCGATTGAAATCCAAGGCGCTACAAACCGTGCGAACGAAACCGAACCGATTGTCGGCGAATCGTTTGGTGAAGTCACAGAACGCACAGCGAAAGGAGCATGATTTGCGGGCAGGCCGCAGTCTTGTGGGTGTGCTTTGCGAGCTACGTCCTGCTGGCGGGTCGCTTAGGCAAAGCTGCGACCACGTTGGTCCTGCTCCGTGGCGTGTACGACAGGCGCTTGCATTGCGACGAACTCAGCTTGTGAAACGCGGTGGCAGCGGTCCGCAAGCTGAGCGGGGTTCCACATAGGTGGCGGAGAGGTAAACACAGCCGCTTACGCTGCTACACGCTGTCCTATCGAGGCGTGACTATCGGCGCTCATTAGCGTCATGACACACTACTTCACTTCACCTTTCCTACATTGCAGTAGCATCTGATTGGACAAGTTAGAGGGAAGTACATAAGGCGCGTTCGTACAGCTATCTCGTCATGACTTTATGGCTCAGTTGGCAGCGCGTTTCCCACCTCCCGTTGCGGCCAGAAAGATCGTGGCCTCGAAACCTAGCGCCGCCGCGTCAAGATAAGGGTTTCTGGTGATGTCATTTCCGTGACGGATATGACCTCGGTGAGGTTTGTGTAGACCGCATTAAGCGCCTTCTTGTTGAAACATTTAGCCCATAGAAATACAGAGAATCATACCTCGGCAAATTGGTGCTGCTCACTCAAACTCACTCACAAATTTATTTTGGAATCACCACTCACTCAAACTCAGACTCATTTTTGAGCAGCACATCTGCGCTCACTCTACCTCAAACTCACAGTGAGCGCAAAACTCAGAACTCATTCGGACTCAAAACTGAAAATGTACTCGGAACTCAAAATGGACCCAAACTCAAAATACACTCAAACTCAAAATGTACTCAGAACTCAAAATGTACTCAGAACTCAAACTGTACCCAAAATGCAAAATCAACTTACATCTCAAATGGACACGAAGCTCAAAATGACGTCAGAACTCAAAATGGACTGAAAGCTCAAAATGAATTCAGAAGTCAAATGGACTCGAACAGAACTCCCTCGTGCACAGAATTTACCCGGGCTCAGATGGACTCACAATTCGTAAGCATTCAGCTTTAAAATTCATGCTTAAAAAATATCACGGGTTCAAATTCGTGAGCTCAAACTCTTGCATTCGGTACGACATGATACCATAACTCCTGTGAGGTCACACAATTTTCGTTGCAGATATAATGCAGCTATACCTGCTGGCCACGATGATTAGCGCTACTTGAAAGTAGTTGTACTTATATATTGGATACCAAACTCTAGATATGGGCTCCGTGTACGCGTTCTTAATAGACGGCGCCCAGACTCGATGGTGTGCTGGGGCCCTTAGGAGAAACAAACAACATTGGCGAGGGGACGTGCGCTTACTGCTCAGTTTATCTACGTCGAAGCTGTTTAGGGTTACGATCCTGTACATTCTTGATCTGCATCCTGAAGAAACGCATCGTATCAAAGCGAACTGTCCCCGCGAATATTTGAAGCTGGACGCGTTCATGGATAGGTCTTTGCTTTTTTATTCCGCAGCATTCTTTGCCGAGTACCCCCTGCCCCCCACCTCCCCCCCAACCTGCCAGGACCGTGCAACGCCCTGCATTTCAACAAAAATGCAAATATCGCTGAAGTTCAACCAGTCATCATTACAAAAGCGTAAATGTAAAATGTAAACTAATCAACCGAAATTTAAAAAAAACTTAACAACAACAAATATACAAAATATTACGGAAATGGCTAACCGTGCAATGCGGGAGCCACGGATAATCACAGATTGGGTTAAAATTCGAAGTGATGGGCCACTATGTCATGTGGGGTATGAAATTCAAGGTTTCGAGGAGGGAAATTACGTGGGACGAACAAAAATGCTTCGTCGTCATAATCATGACTTAGTTAAGGTCAGTCATAATAAATGTTAGAATTGGGGTCTGAAATAAAGGGTTCGATTAGGAAACTGACGTTGGACATAAAAGAAATACATCCTGCTCGTAATCATGACATAGTCACGGTGAGTCATACAATGGTTTAAAATTTATTGGGATGCCGCTAGGGTGTGTGGAATATTGAATTGAAGATCACGGTAAGAGGATTCACGTGGGACAAAAAAATTGTTTGCAGGTTATAATCGTGACAGAGTCAGGGTGAGTCATAAATATGGTTAACATTCAAAGCGATTTGCCGCTAGGGTGTGTGGGGTGTCAAATTGAAGGTCTCAATGAGGGAAATCACGTGAGAGGAATAAAAATTTAGCCTGGTCATAATGATGATATAGTCATGATGAGTCATTGAATGGGTTAAAAATCAAGTGATGCCTCCACGGTATATGGGGTATCAAATTGAATGTATTAATGAGGGGATTCACTTGGGACAAATAAGATGTATCCTAGTTATCTTCATGGGATAGGTATGGTAAGCCATAAATTAAGTTAAAATTCAAAGAAATCCCGCCAAGGGGGGGTATCAAATTGAAGGTTTCGATGAATAAATTATGTGGGGCAGATAAAAAGGGGATCTCGCTGATCAGTACTAGTTCCAAGTAGAGAAACTGCGCAAATTCATCACAGATGCTAGAATGATAGCACAAAAGGAATTGTGGTGTCAAAGGGAAGGTTTTAAGGAAGCAAACGCAAACGAGGGAATGACGGCATCGTAAGACCATTATCTGCAGTCACTTCATTACTAAAAATTCGAAGTTGTGTTGTAGGCTCATCGCGGCTGTAAAATTATTCGTTTCCGTGTCGGGATTCGCGTGAAGCTAAAGACAACACGTGCTACTTAGTAATAGCGAGTTCAGCTTTGAAGGACACCAATATTGTAAGCGCGAACCTCCGAAGCGTGGAAATTAACCTAGGCCGTGTGTAGAGTGCCGTCCTACGGTATTATAAGCACTCAACTATATCGACGTCCACCGGCGTTTTGTGGCAAAATTGCCGCGTCTGGCAGTACATCGCTCTAGATAGCGTAAAGCTAGGCAACCGAACCCAAACATAACATAAGATAACCTAACGCACACAAAGAAATCATTAAAAACACCAAAACTAACCTAAGACATAAAAATTGCACTTCAATAAAATAATTAAAAAAACGAGGCAAGAGCCGGCCTCGAACCACCGACTTCGGGATCTAGAAGGTATGACGGATCCCCTACACTACAACGACAGACTGTTTGGCTGTTGCTAGCCTAGTGTTAAATATTCGAATGTCGTCGGACGGCACTTTAGCCATGCCTGCAACGATCAGCTAGAGTGCCGTCGGACGGCACTCTAGACACTGCGATTAATCTATTTCACTTAAGCAGGTCAAAGCTTTTCCACGCAAATCGAGTATGGATGGCTCTCACGTTGGTTCTGTGTTTTTGCCGCAATAAGTGCGGTTCAACCACCCCCAGTGACCTACGAGTTACACCATCGTGCTTGTAAAGTGTTCCGCTACACCACGGTGGAAGTCCCACCCCGAACAGTCCTCCCGAGAACCTTCTGTGAGTCACGAAGATTCCTTGGTGAGCTAAGCCTACCCAGCGACACGTCATCGCTGCCGCCGCCGCTGCTGCGGCCCGCGATGCTGGGCCGCCAGCAGGGACCTCAGAAAGGCCCCGCTGCCACGACGTCGCGTCAGAAGAAGAAACTTTCGGCTGAACAGCGCATCGCAGAGGTGCAAACTGGCTCATCACGACCACTAGACTTGACCGGACGGCCCCCAGTCCCTCCCGACACAGACACCCATATGGACCATGATCAGCGCGTTCAAGACAGCGGGGACAGTGATCCCGGACCTGTCTGGCAACGCAACCAGACGAGTGCCACCGCAACTATAACCAAGGCAGACCGGGTAAGTCGGTCCCGTTTACTACTCACGCTCAGACCACTGACCAAAATTAGTATCAGAGACATCCCTAAAGGCTCCTCTGCACACCTGATCGGCATTACAGCCCCTCAGACCTACCTCTCTGAAATCGCATCTCACAAATACGATGTCGCCGGCAATTGTATACACATTACAGTGTACGATAAGGAACACGCCCAGCGTATCGTTCAAACCACAAGTATACAAAGTCGTCACAATGGCAAAATCATCGCCATCCCCGTCGAGGTCAAGGAATCGTATCACCGCGCGAACACGACACGCGGAGTCATCGAAGTCGAACCGAATGAGTCTAATGAAGACATCCTGAGGTGGCTTCGATGTGAGCAAGCTAAGGTGCTTAACGCACAAAGAATAGGCAAGACCAACAGAGCAGTCGTCACTTTTGACTCTCCAACCCTCCCTAAAGTTGTGAAGTACTATATGGCAATTGTCAAGGTAACAGCCTACTCCCCGAAGCGTATGGTATGTTACAATTGCCACCAGATCGGGCACATGGCGAAACACTGCCCCCACCATAGCGTCTGCCGCACATGTGGCAGGGATCATGATGGAGACCAGGAATGTGCCCCCACCGTTTACTGCGCTGCATGCAAAGACGTCGGTCACATAGCAGTCAGCCCGAAATGCCCAAGCCGTATCCCAACTCCTTCGAACACACCAGGTAACGACGCAGCCCGTGGTATTTCATGGGCTAACAGAGTGGCACAGTTCAGCAGCACTACGGCCTCTGATCGAGAGCTCCCCGTAGCCTCGAAGCAAGATCACCAATCCTCGTCTTTAACTGCGTCAGTCAGCGCAGAAATCCTTGCTCAACTTGCCTCTTTACGCAACGAACTCCAACAACTCAGGAAAGAGAATCAAGAACTCAAAAAGGCCCTTGCCGAAAAGACAAAACCAGCACCTCCACCCCGGCCACAGTCCACACCTCCCAAAATTTCTTCAAGACGTAGCCGGAGCCCCACCTTTAAGCGCACGCCCACATCTATGTCCAGAATCGAACCTGAACTCAAAGAATTGCTCAACATTATCCGATCGGACGTTCAGAAAGAACGGGCCGCTCGACAAGAAGACATTAGCAAAATTCGTAGCCTTCTAGAATCTCATGTAATGAAAACAACGTCAATGATAC
Source organism: Haemaphysalis longicornis (assembly GCF_048455015.1). Taxonomy (NCBI): domain Eukaryota; kingdom Metazoa; phylum Arthropoda; class Arachnida; order Ixodida; family Ixodidae; genus Haemaphysalis; species Haemaphysalis longicornis. Next base: position 194,974,380 of record NW_027526361.1, read on the forward strand.
AGACCATGACAAGTCAGCTACCGCAACAAGACCCCAAAGAGGAACCACCTCGCAAAATTCCACCACGTACAAGTGCGCAAGGTCAGTAGTGGCTGTACCCATAGTATTACAATGGAACTGTCGAAGTTTTTTGCAAAATCCACCAATATTACTGCAGAAGATTCAACAACTTAAACCGCTGTTTATTCTCCTTCAAGAACCCCGAAGCATTCCTAAGGTCAATGGATATGTTACGTATTCGGACCCTGTAATAACATGCAAGCTAACAAGCCCCCGAAACTCTGCCCCTCAAGCACCAGGGTACTCCCTGATACTGGTTCGACAAGAAATTGCATGTCATCAGATCAAACTACCTGGACTTACATCGCAACAGCACGAAGCAGTAGTAATCCGTGGCAGACTTCCTAATGGCAAAACAGTTCTTGTAGCCTCGTCTTACTACAAGCCGATCACTGGATCTGCTCGACACACCTCTTTTCAATGGGTCACAGAACTCATGCACCAATATCCTGCCACGCAGACAATAATATTTGGTGGCGATTTTAACGCCAAAAACACAACGTGGGGCTACGCAGCTACGGATGTTAGAGGAAAACTTTTGGAAGAAACCATGGAGATGAACAATCTTATGCTGTTAAACGACCCCTTCGAGGCAACGAGAATTGGATTGCATGCTTCCCAGAAAGACACCTCTCCAGACCTCACCTTTGCGTCACCGGGGCTAGTAACTACATGGAAAACAGTCGACACCACTTGGGGCAGTGATCACTTTCCAATATCAATTTCCCTTCGTGGTAAGCGAATCCGGACGGCAAAAACTTTGGAACTGACTAACTGGACCTCATTTCGTGAAATTCTCAACGAATCATCAGACCCAGCAACAGACTTTCATACTTTCATAAAGCGTATTCAGAATGCTGCCCAAACCTCTAAAGAGTCCGTAACATGCTCTGAGGACACACCTGCCATGAACGGCCACCTAGCAAACTTGTGGAACCGAGCTAAACACCTAACTCGTAAATACAGACTAGGGAAACGCCACGTCGACCTATTGAAACTAAGGCACCAATACAAACTGATTCAAGAATATCAGAAACAATTGGCTCATGAGCACTGGCAAGAGCTATGCTCAACTTTAGGCAAAGAGCGCAAACTCTCGAAGCTATGGAGAATCTACAGAGGCATGACAGGAAAGGGCAAACAACGTCTTCCCCTCTTCGCGACGCTCACGCTCCACAACACCCCGGAGGTAGTCGAGCGGGTGATTATAGCAACGCTTTTCCCTTCAGCAAGTACGCAACCCCGCACGTACCTACCTATCATCGAACTAGACTCGGACGACTCAGCTTTAGACACCCCTTTTACGATGGCAGAACTTCGCACCGCCATCCGACAAAGCAAGGTGAAATCATCCCCAGGACATGATGGAGTCACGTGGCAACACATCCGTAACCACGACGAGCCTCAGCTAGAACAACTTCTTGGCCTTATAAATCATTCCTGGAACACAGGAGAAATTCCTGACACCCTGAAGCTTTCCCTGGTTAACCTCATTCCAAAGCCTGGAAAAGACCCTTCTGTCATCTCCAACCTTAGACCCATATCTCTTACACCCACGTTATGCAAACTGATCGAACGCCTGATTAACAACCGGCTACAATACCATTTGGAATATGTGAACCCATGGTTTCACCCGTCCCAAACTGGCTTTCGTCCGTACCTAGGGACACACGATTGCCTCTGGCTCTTACGACGGGTAATCAACAGATCCCCGTACAACCGCGGACTTCCCGACTATGTCCTTACTGTAGACCTTCGGAAAGCATTCGACAGTGTAGATCAAACGACGATTTTGACTGAACTCGCCCAAGCCTTCCCCAGCAAAAAAGCACAAGTTTGGGTTCGCAACTTTCTCCACAACCGGCCCATTCAACTCAGCAGCACGCTCCCTGGATGGACACCCAATACCTACTAGAACGACAAAGGTGTTCCACAGGGATCTATACTCGGACCCGTACTCTTCAACATCGTCATGGCAAAGTTAGCCAAAACTCTAGAACAGGAAACGTCAGCCCGTTTCGCAATATACGCTGACGATATTACGATATGGACGGAAGGTAGAGACTACTCGTCAACATCCGACATGCTGGTCGAGCTGCAGGCGGCGGTGAACAGCCTGGAAGCATGCATACCGAAACATGGCCTAGAACTCGCCCCAGAAAAGACAGAACTTCAACGGTATCAAGCGATACCAAAACGCACCCCGTGGACACTGCTCTGCTGTACATTGGAGACACAACTATCCAAGCGACACGTGGCCACGTACGCCTCCTTGTTCTCCCACTTGGCAGTAACAATAGTGCTAAGATATGGTTAAAACAACTACGACAGAAATGGAAACCCATGCTCAAATTAATCGCGAGGCTGTCTAACAAATATGGTGGCGCAAGTCAACAGGCATGCCTCTCGATGGCCCGGACAGTTGCAATCGGCACTCTCGCATATGGAGCGCCAGTATACAACCTGAACAAAACGAACACAAAACACCTTCGGGTGCTCCATAGAGCCACATTGCGTACCATCACAGGCCTCCCAAAACATACAAAAACAGAAGCTCTTGAGCGAGTGGTTGCGCTCCCTCCTATAGACGTAATCATGAAAGAAACTCGTGAACAGACAGACACCAAACGTGGGCTCACCCGACAAGGGCTCCTTCTCACAGCATGGGACGAGCAGAAGCCTGTACCGGTCATCGACCTTCCCATCCCTTTAGCACCCTGGACAATTTCAGAAAACATCACCGGCAATCTCACCAAACCTATTCCCCGCTCTAGAACGGCAACAAGATCTAAACGTAGCCTTCACTTGGAGAAGTCCAAACTTCCCAATGAGATCGACATCTATACCGACGCCAGTGTGGCAACTTCGCATATTGGCGTAGCATGGACCTGTCCTGAAAACCCATCCCTTGGAGGTCAACTCTCCCTCAGACACGATGGTGCAACTGCACTGGAAGGTGAACTCCATGCCATCAATGGTGCCCTTAATCATATCTGCTATGACCTCAATACCCGACCACCAGCCAAAATACGGATTCTAACGGACTCGTTCGAAGCAATTCAAGAACTTCGCAAGCCACTCTCCCTCAACCCGCTTGGCAACTCTATAATCTTACTCAAAGAACTCCTCAAAAGCCACAACGTGCACATCAGAATTGACTGGACTCCAGGCCACGAGGAAACCGGCCCAGGGAACCAGTCCGCCCACGAGGCGGCACAGGAGTGTTTGAGATTTACGCCTCCACTGGTTCTTCTTTCAGCATCCACACCCACTCCTCCAGCCCTCCTACTTCTCCGGCTAAAGAAACGCAAAAGACAACGTTACCAACAGGTTACACCCCCTGGGTATCTTGCCAACATTGTCTCCTGCAGCAGATCCGAGGAAGTATTCATTAACAAGTTATGCGCGGATGCCGCCTACACTCCTCACATTACCCAGAAATGGACAAGATGCCCCAACACATACCCACGATGCCCCTACTGCAACACTGACGTCAAATCAAATCTCCACCACCTAGTGTGGACATGCCCACACTTTGCCAAACATCGCCCAGAAAGTTTAACAAACATTAATCCCGACACCCTACCACATGAAGCACATACTGGATTAGACGCATCTTTATTACGAACAATTGCCGCGTTTGCAGTTAAGAGTGGTCTGGCGCGAGTAGTCTAACTGGGGCCGACCCCGGTGAAGACTTCCAGGCCCCCATAACACGAATCCCCTCTTTGAATATGGACCTTGATTAGTAATACCCTTCCTTCCATCCCTCTCCCCACTCTACGGCAAACGCCCTCCTTGCTCCAATAAAAAGACTCAATCAATCAATCAATCACTTAAGCACTATCCCCATCATCAAACACTTCGAGAGAACACTTCATCTTCTTCTGGACTGATCATCATCATTGTTAGTTCCTGGACCGGTGTTCAGAGACGGCTGTGTCGTAGAATAAACGTCCTACTTCACCAAGTACCCAAGGCCCTTACAATATCAAAAACTCTCACCTGGTGCTCCGGAGGGATCAATCGCGCTTGCCGCATTTGACCCGGCGATCTTCAAAACGTGGCTTGGTCGACACCCTGCGGGTTGCAATGTATGGAAAAAAGACCGCGTAACCACCAAAATAACGCTGGTGAACAGCCACAGGGGCAAGATGGAAATAGAAATCGGCGAAACGTTTTTTAATGTCGGAAAGGGTCAACCTTCGCAGCTACCCACTGCTCACTGTACTGTGCTTGTATTACTTGTATAGGCCTGAATTTTGGCGGGTCGGCCATTTTATAACGATCGACGCGCTTCCTGGCGGTCATTTCTGTGGGGCTGCGGGGCGAGGAGACGATGTCGCAGTCCCACGCTGTTGCTCCCTGCCGCGTGTGAATATCAGACGTACTATCGGCGTCAAAAGAAACGCGGCCACGAAAATATGAACCTGAACGCACAATTAGCGCAATTCGTTTCCATTCAAGCCAAAATTACGCGTGGCTTACTTATAAAAACAAAGTTTGGAAAAGTTAATTTTCAAATGTACCAATGTAACAAATGTACCAATGCCTTTAGATAAATTGTACGAACAGTATTTTTCAATTTTGCACGTTCTGATTCATAATTTCGTGTTCGCGTTTCATTTGACGCCGATAGTACCGGCGGCATCGAAAATCGGGGTCGCTTATTCGGTACATCAGCAGCGACAAGTTCAAAAGTGCTGTAAGGAAAACGTGCAAAGCCTCCGAGAGCTGTCAGATTTGTCCATAAATTTCATTCCCAACCTGCTAAGGCGGCGGGCCACCCCACTAGCGCTTTGTCCTGTCGGTGGTTGCCTGTGAGGCTACGTTTACCCGTGCAAGCAGGACCCCCAACTTTCATCCCCGATTGATGTTTATTTTCCTAATTGTGCGCATGTGGCCTTCGTTTCCTTTACTTAGGAATGTAGAGCAGCTACTCGTCCGGGTGTGATTACGCCATTGTTGGCTGCCCCAACAATAAGCGTTAGCGCAAAGTGTGCTCATGCAAGAAACGTCTCAATTGCACCGCGAGAAAAGAAGTGTCTGCATGTGCGCAGTCTATTCGCTGCACACATTTTCTGCGTCCCTCGAGTGCAGCCGCGAATTGGTCGTCGTGCTGAATCGGAAAGACTTCGAACCAAGCAAATTTGCCAGAATGCGTTCGGTCGTACGCTGCGTTTGGAAGCGCTGTTTATTCTCTGTCATTCTCAATCCCTATTTCACGTTTCTCTTCTCTGAAGGTATCTTCTGTTCGTCTCATGCACGGGAAGCCGAGAAAAAACAAGCCGACGCCTATACATTCCGCCGCTCGGGTATGCGAAAAAGTTTAACTTGAATAGCAAAGGTGTTGCAGGTTGGTATTGCCGGACAAATAGATAACTTTCAGCATATTGTTTATTTCTTAATTGGCGGTGATAGCAATCGTCATCATAAGCATCGAAGAGGTCGTCGCCTACTCGGCGGCGAGTGGTGGAAGCAAATTCTTCCTCAGCAGTGTAGACTTCCCAGAGCTCTTCGTCCTCGACTCTAGGCAGTGGTTGCTGGATTTGCAAGTCATTTCGGGAAGGATTGGCTCACTCGCAGCGAAGCCTCCAATTACCCATAATGGCTTCTAGAGAATGCGGATGCGGGGATTTCTCCCAGGCAGGGAGTCCTTTTCAGCTTTAGCATTAGCGCTGGAAGTTTTTATTTACGTGTGCGTAGCGCTTAATGATAGCGCTGTAGTTTTCTTATTTTATCATTGCTAAAGGTGCTGCGCGTGTCGAGGAAGCTCGTCGGACGCCACGAAACACGAGCTCAAGAGCGCTCGGCCTTGTGTTGCTGTTTATTCCTGCAATTTCGAGCTTGCGGTTTATAAAACAGCTCCGCTGTTAAACCATGACGAAACATCACAATGTCTGTTGTGTGGTACATACATGCTTCTTTTTAAAGCAAAGATTTCTACCTCTACCCCCCAAGGGTTCTTTCGCGACCGTTGGTGTCACCAGAACACTCCAACGAACAAATAAAAGAATTTACTGGAACCGCCGGGAATCGAACCTGGAACTCATAGACTAACAAAGCGAAAGCCCGTTGTCTTACCGATTCAGCAACGAGCCCACGCGAACACGGGAAGACAAATGGTGTACTCACCAAGCACCGCTACGGGTTTACCGCCTGCTTTCTCGCTGAATACCACGTGAAAGCGTCACACGACCACTAACGCCCGCCTAGCGGCCCTGTGCGCACCTTGCTCATGTGCGAAGAGTTACAAAAATTAAAGGAAGCTCTCACCAATCCATGGAATCTCACTTTTAGTACGCCAATGTGCTAAAGCCTGTGGCCTCCAGTGTTCACGTAAAAAATCACAGCTCCTTGTCGTCCGCCCTCACGCCAAATCAAGGAATACATTCAAATACTCCTTGATTGTCAGGCCATCACTCCAAACCCCAGCATCAAGATCCTGGGCCTACATTTCCAGGCCAACACAAGAGTGACGTCTCCTTGCAGCCCCTCAAAAACAGCATTAACCTAATCATACACATGATCAGGCGAGTTGCCACCAAGAAGGGAGGCCTAAAAGAATCCGGTACCTTTCGATTAATTGAAGCTTTTGTCCTCTCGAGAGTTACTTACGACAAACCCCTATCTTCTTCTCGACGAGGAAGACATAGAGATGCTTTATATAATGATTAGAAAGGCGGTTTAGCAGGCCATTGGTCTTCTCACGAGTGCGTCCACACTGATGCTGCATAGCACGGGCTCCACAACACGGTAGAAGAGCTGATAGAAGGCCATCTTTCTAACCAGAAGGTCCGACTCAGAACTGCGGTGGGTAACCGCATGCTTCACTAGATTGGCTGGGCAGCCCAGAATATCACTCCGCTGGATGTACTCCCAGACTCTTGGCGACTAAAACTAAAAATGCTCCCTTTGCTTAGAAATATAAACCCCTCACATGACGAGGGTCAACGAAAAGCACGGGCTCAAGCGCTAAACACCACCCTCGGTGGGGCTCATGCAGTTATCTACACAGACTTCTCCTAACATCGAGGGCAGCAACACGCCATCATCTTGGCTACGTCCAGAACCAACCTCCTTGCGTGTACCTCGCTTAGGTCCCAACAAATGACGGCAGCAGAAAAGGCAGCCATTACCTTGGCTCTCCCTCAACCAGGGGTTCGGAGGGTAGTCACCGATTCCCAGCAGGCCTACTGGAATTACAAGCAGCAGAATTACCGGTTGGCCCTACTGGAATTACCGGCCTACTGGAGGCCTGGAAGCAGGCCTACTGGCCTACTGGAAGCAGGCCTACTGGAATTACCGGCAGCAGAATTACCCGTTGGGTGTCCTGACCGACACTCTGCGTGCTAAAAAACCACTCCCCAAACGGTTCCATTCACCTCATCTGGACACCGCCTCACGCTTCAATGGAGGGTAACAAATACGCCCACCCAACAAGCGTGCGCTTTTACCTCCCGTGCTATGGAGCTGCACGAGGACAGTCACGCGCTCGTCACGTCGAGGGAGATAATCCAGCATTATCGCCTTCTGAGACAGACCGTACCTTCTCTTACCCTGACCTTTCCAGAGAACAACAAACTACCCTAGGCTCATACAATCCGGGCTCCTTCCCACAGCCTACGCGTCTTCACGTAATGCATCCGAATCACTACGACGCTGAAAGTAAATTTTAAATGCAGAGCATTTCAGTAACTCACGATGTCACCCGCGGTGACGTCCGTAGTCCGCACCGTCGTTGTCCCTACTATATAAAAAAATACTATCGGGCGCCGGTTTCGATCCTTCGCCCCTGCGGGCGGATCGCAATGTACATGGTGCTCTACCCACTGCGCCACAAAGTCGACACAGATTGGGACGCTACGAACGCGCCTTATATCGTTGACTCATTCAAATTACTGCTGACGAGCGCTCTCTCGTGAGCAGTTGCCAAAAGTGCAACAACATTAACGTAACGCAAACTACTTAACGTCGTGCGCCCCCGGAAATGCTCTGCATTTGATCGTGCCCCTCGCGAGGGGGATGTTTCACTGCGTCTTATCTCGGTCACGGGACCGTGGCGCCATCTGGCGGAGGCGCGGCACAACTCGTAGCACATTGAACAGATTTCTCAACATCCCCCCATTGTCCATCGGCCCACGAGTACCCAAATCTGGCTTGTGCCTGTCGTATACGCTGGCGGATTCTGCTGTCATGAGCACCTTGCACTGCTTGTGCCAAGTTTAAAGCTAAAAAGAAAACGTGCAGACGTCACAGAATTGACACTCCTCTGTCACTCCAAGTTGCTGTCCAGACGTTTAGACGTAATGTCACGGATAATTCGTTGCACGTGCGCATTAATTAACGCAAGCGCACCTTACATATCGTGTCTGCACTCTAGTCCCCCGAAACAAAAGTGCGTCTTAGCTGCGCTTAGTTCGTTTGACCGATCTACTGAGAGCGCGGCGTGTACTGGTTAGCGTGGCTTCTGCGGCTGCTGGAGGCGTAGCAAGCATAGTCAGGACCTCATTAGACACGCGCCGTAATTGCCGTGCGAGTAAGCACGGTAAAGAACTGCAGGCAGCTTCCCCTTCGGAAAGTTCCCAGTGACAGGCGCGCACGAAAAATGGCGCTGCGTAACATTTCGCGCACTACGACCAATGCAGCGTCGCGGAGGTGGGCCGTTTTTTCTCAGAAGTAGGAATACTCCGCCCCGTAATCGGGGTGTGCGACTTTAGCCCTGAGCGCCCTCTTCTCTTTCCGTCAAGTACCCAACAAGAGCAATGGGAGATGCTGCTGTCCAGGACCTACCCACCTTAAGCGGGTGGACAGAACACAGGCCGCGCGGACTGCATATGGGCCCTACAGAAGAAGTAATCACTCCCCAAGGCTGCACTCTGGGCCGTTCAGAAATCTGAACAGAAGTATCTGTTCCTCCTCCTTCTCAGCCGCAAGTCTCGTCGCCTCCGTCCGCGGCGCAGAGACGGAGAAGTCAGATCGTCTAACACCGAGTTGGAGCTTACTTTGGTTTTATAAAAAAAAGTTTCCACTCTTGCTACGTCAATACAACTCAACCAAACACCGTTCATGCATCATGCATTGATTTAACCTTACCAAGAATATCTCTTTGAAGTAATAAATGGCGTGGTTAAGTGCATTTCACTTCTCTCTGGTTTTACTATTTGCAGAGCGGTGAGAGTGATTTTAAGTGACGTCCCATGAGTAATCGTTATGGGTGGCGTTTACAGCTTTGCTTTCCAACCACATTCACGGGGTGGATTGGCGTGATTTTGTTTTCTTATACGCATGTATTTTTTATTCCGCAGCTGATGCATATCTGCTCCAGTCGGGCCATTTGAATTACTTTTACGTAACGCCGCAGAAAAGCATTTGAGGGTGGCAGATCAGTCTAGAAGATAGTGCAACATATACCACCCAAAAGAACTGCAACATATACCACCCAAATAGTTCCTAAGCTGTTTCATGGAACCGCAGGCTTGTTGTTGGACGTTGAGTTCTGCAATGTGTCAAACCAACGGCGTTTTCAAGAAGGCGTGCCATCAATTAACGAGCACAATTATATCTATGAGGCACTGAATAAGAATTTTTACTTAAATGGTCATTGGTCCTTATCGGCCCTTATCGCTATCATTTTGAATTTTGACCTAATCTATGACTAGCCATGACTATATCACGATGATAAGAAGGACGCATTTGTTTATTTATTCCACGAGATTTCCCTCATCGAGAACATTAATTTGATACGCAACAAGCCCTAGTGGCGTCAATTTTAATTTTCACTCAGTCCATGACTCACCACGACTACCTCATAACTATAACCAGAAAGCATTTTCATATTTGTCTCACCCAATTCCCCTCAACGCGACCTTTAATTTCATACCGCACACGCCCTAGCAGGATCATTTGGAATTTCATTCAAATCTGTCTAACCATGACTCCGAGCAGGACTTATGACTGCGAGCAGGACGCATTATTTATATGCCCCACGTGATTCCCCTAATGTAAACTTTAAATTTGATACCCCAACACGCTTTAGCGGCCTCATCTTAAATTTTAACTCAATCTATGACGCACCATGTCTATGTCATGATTAGAACCACGAAGCCTTTTTTATTTGTCCCACGTGATTCCCCTTATCAAAACCATACATTTTATACCCTAGGAGACCTACCGGGGCCACATCGAATTTTAACCCAATATAAGACTCGCCATAACTATCTCATGACTATAACTAGGAAGCATTTTTGTATTTGTCCCGCGTGATACCCCTCATCGAGACAATTATTTTATAACCAACACATCCCAGTGGCATCAATTTAAACATTAACCCAAACCCTGAATAACCATGACTATCTCATAGTTTAGCCATACCGCATTTTTGTCCCACATGCTTTCGCTCATCGCAACCTTCAATTTGATGCCCCGCACACTCTAGTGTGCGTCATTCTGAATTTAACCAAGTTTATGAGATTCTGACCAACCATGACAATGTCATGAAAATAATAAGGAAGCATTTTCGCCTTTGTCCCACGTGATTCCCCTCATGGAGACCTTTACTTTCATACGCATTACGCCCTAGCGTAATGGATTGCAATTCTATGCCAATCTATGACTCACCATGACTACGTCATATTATAACCATAATGCATTGTTCTCCCACGTGATTACCGTCATCTAGACCTTGAATATTTTTCCGCACACGCCTTCGAGGCATAATTTTGAATTTTAACCCATCTATTACTTATTATGGCTGCCTTATGACTATACACAGGAAGCATTTTTAATTTACTTCGCGTGATTCCGTTAATCAGGTCCTCTAATTTGATACCTTAAACACCTTAACGACATCTATTTGAATTTTCAACCAATCAGTCTCATAATGCGGTCTTATTATTCTATCTAAACAAGCGTCGCCCAGTCAATTCAGTTTTCAACACATTTTAAACAACGGAGGGCACAGCCGCTGCCCCCTTCTTCCTCATAGCTCACGTCTTTTATTTTTTTTATTGTAGGGTTTAACGCGCCGATGTAACGCAGGCGATGAGGCGCGCCGTAGTGCAGGGCTATGGATTAATTTTACCACCTGGGGATATTTAAAGGGGCCCTGAAAGGCGTTTTGAGCACACTAAATGAACTCGCGGAATCGTTAGATTGGGTCGTCAATGTCATCTGTGCCAAGTATTACTCTTTTACGCGCAGCAGAAAGCTCACACTTTTGTTGCAAAGGTTGTCGCTTTTTTCTCACCCTTCCCTTCGTGTTTTTGGACGCCGCCATCTTCACATGTCAACGTCAACGATTCCTAGATGTTCGTCGTGAGCTAGATATCCTGCTATTGGCTAATTTTTCACGCACGTCCGGCAAAGAGATAAGTCGTCTGCTCAGCGTCGGCTCGCCGGCTGATCTCCCAGCGTAGTGCCGGAGTGCTTGGACATTTTACGGCAAACGAAACAAGTGTAAACAAACGCTTAACCGTTTGTATTGATGCAACACGGCCATAACACGACATGGATATTCTCTTACCTGAGTACGTTCCATAAACAAAGTGTTGAAGCACCGTGGCACTTCTTTTGTACAATCGCACAGAACGCCCTGAGCCGAATGCCCGGGTTTGTCGCACACATTTTATTCAACTTCAAAACAATCCAGAGATGCGTTTCAAAAGAACACAACGTCACAACATGCGTTGCAAGTCTCAACCACGATTGACAGACGATGGGTTGCCTCCTCCTGCCCGTAGTGAATTCGGCGCTCACCTCACGCGCGGTTTGCGGGGACGAACAGCAAGTCACTTAACTCTGGCGCACAAGCCGAGATTACTTTTAGCCACGCACACTGCACATACCCCATGCGAGGTTGAGTCGTACGTCGCTCGAGAAAGATAATCCAGACCATGGGAAGCACTATCCACCCGAAGAAGCACAACGTCGCAATTCATCGAGAAACAAAGGCGTTCACAACCTACACACCATCGCCTCCTGTAATGCCAAACGCATCTCGCACTTCCCAATGGGAGTGAGTGGTACGCTGCCTTACCCACATGTCGCGAGGTGGGGCCCCGAGCTGAACCGGGATCACGGAACCGTAACTGACTTCTAGAGTGGTTTGTGCCTTGTCGCCAAGGCAACCGATGTTTGAGATTGTCAAAGAAATGGCGCCAGCTCCAGCGCTAGAAAGCTGAGAGCCGCGGCGGAGCGTGTTTTGCCAACGTTGCCGCTCTCCACCACGCGTCGCCCCAAGCTGAACTGATTGAAGCGTTTTGTGCACGGGTTCTGTATCGGTTTAAAATGTCTTTTTCACGTGCCGCTTGCAGGAATAACCACCACTGCAAAAAAGACCCGGCAGCAGGGGGGCCCCATCTGATACGGCTCTTTCTCGATAAACAGTGCGCGGTGCATCAAAGAGAACGAGCGCACGATCCTCCCCGTGCGGCTGCGAGTTCGCCACCGATAAAACGCCACGTGCCACCGATAGCAACTGCAGCAACGTACACCGCGAAAGGGCAAGACCAGGCCGCCGCACACATGCAGCCAGATTTTTTGTTCGCTTTTCTAGCCTTGAGCGGAGTGCGGGATTCATGGTGTCAACAAAGCTTGTCTGTAGCAGACGGCAGTCTGAGCAGCGCAATAGCGGAAGTACGTCACCGCTGAGGAGCGCAGCATCATGGAAGGGATGGCTCCCGAGCCGTCAACAGCGGAGAGTAAGTTGAAAGGAGGAGGAAACGCGGCGCGACCATAACGCGCGGTTTTTATTTACGATTTCTCAGCTAATATTCATCGCTTTAACAAACTTCTTGCGGGATTAGAGTGGTAATGCATTGCTTTATTTGGTTACATGTACATCCATGCATCGGCGGTAGGTATTTCAGGACCAATTTAGCGTGCGCCGAAATCTTGTACCCACGGTTGTTTTTGCTTTTCGCCTACACTAGAA